>NC_060274.1:123962670-124095701 GCF_021613505.1 Equus quagga | reverse complement strand
TAACACAGTCAAGGCTTCAAATGGTGCAGCCATGGCCAAGACCTTGGGGATAACATAACCTCATGAGAGAACCTGAGTTAGATTCACCCAGCTAAGCTGCTCCTGAATTCCTGATCTAGAGTAACTGTGAAATAATCCTTGCTGTTTTAAGCTATGAGAGTTTGGGGTAATTAGTTAAACAGCAATTGGTGGTTAATACACAATCCAAGAAGCTGAATATTGAGGATAATATTGTGAGAATGAATGGATTCAGAATCTCATGCTTTCTATCTCGAATATTTGAATTGAACAAGAAGAATATGGTGATATCATATTAATACCTTTATCATGAAGAGATATAAATTTGCCACTCTTTTTAGCTCAATGAGATTATAGAATATGTTTGTTTTTTCCTGAGTTCTACTGAGTCCATTGAATCAAACACTTTGTAATCAAACTTCATCGAAACTCCATTGTTAACAATGTACTAGTTAACCAATAAAAAATGGTAGTCTTACCTCCAAAAAAGTACTTCTCGCCTGTTTTAACTTGAAGAGGACTATTCGTTCGAACGGCTGAAGCCTCATCACCATCAATGGTGAGAATGGCAAAATTTTCCTTAGCTAGGAAACGAACTTCATGCCACTGTCCATCGTTCAACCCAGAACCTGTGAAGTACAAGATAAAAGTCAATTTTGTTTTCTTAAGATGATTCAATTTAAAACAATTTTTAATATCAACAGTCAGAAATATATAAGTAAAAATTATGTTCATCTCAAAAAATTCAGTGTTACTTATAATTCATATCTCATGTTTCTTTAATATCATAAGTGGCTCTATCACCTGTTGGATCGAATAAGGCATAACATAACCGAATCAAGTAGAGAATTGATATTAATGTGCCATTGGGGAACTTTGGAAAATGAACGAAGTAAATAAAGTTGTTTGGAAGCTGACGATGAACTATTTTGATATAATAGCTTATTTTCTGGTTAGCTTTATTAGACTCCACTCTCAGATAAGAAAATGGATTTATAACATTTATCTATTGTCTCTCTCCATTTTTAAAAACTTTTTTTGTACTGTTATTTTCTCTCAATAACCACATTGGGCAAGTACAGTTTATAGAAATTAAGGACTAAATAAATGTGTGAGCATGTGTGGTTATTTGTGTTGACGACTATTAAACATGGGAAAAAATACCAGAATTATCCAATTATTTATATATAAGACATCTTTACAGTGAAATAAAACAAGTAAAAACCAAAAAAATAAATCAACACTCCCCCCACCAATAATCACACTTCACTGTTGCTTCATACAAAGATCTTTGGAAATAGAAATTCTATGGAGCTCTCCATTAGACAGACAATAACTTAAAGTTTCTGTTTACTTTTTGTTCATTTTACCAAGAATAATTAGAAAATTAAGGAGCAAACAGAAAAAGAGTAGCCATTGAACATAAGTATCTGGAAGAGTTTAAGAAATATTAAGATACAGAGAAGTCCAAGTGATTTTCTTCAACCTTCTAAAGGCCTAGGCTATAGCAAAGGGAAGAGATTTTGTTCTAACCGACTCCAGACAGAATAATCTAGAATCCATAGGTAGAAGTTACTTGAGGATACACTACAGTTTCACAAAAAAAAGAGAAGCTGAGCAGGCAAAGGCATCCAAAAATGGAATGTGGGTAAATCAATGAAGCACAGACGACAGCTCCAAGCCTCTGGTCAGAGGTCTGCACACCACAGCTAACGGGTCAAACTCGGCCTGCGGCCACCTGTTTTTGTACGGCCTGAGAGCTAAGAATAGTTCTCACATCTTAAATGGTTGAAAAGAAATAAAAAGAAAAATACTATTAAATTACATGTGAAAATTATATAAAATCAAATTTGAATGTCCACATAAGGTCTAACTGGAATACAGCCAAGCTTGTTTATTTACATGCTGGCTGCCTTACAGGTGGCATCAGAGGCTGCATGGCCCGCAAAGCCTAAACTATTTACTGTGTGGTCCTTCACAGAAAAAGCATGAACCAGTGGTTTGTTTATGCTATTAGACAGAAATACTATTTTAAAGAAAAAATAGCCCTGCTGGAGCTTAGAAGACAGTCACAAACAGGTGGTACTGACTGACATTACACAGGTAAATATCATTACAAGTGATCACCCTCCAGGAACATTTTTTAGGATTTTCAAATTTTAATTTAGTAATACTTCTTCAGCACATTTTATCACTGGAGGAAAATAGAAAACTCCTGCTTTAAAGTCATCAATACTAAATAATTTCCAAATTATGAAATGTATAATATATACGAACATATATTTATATAAGTTTTTTGTACTGTGAAATTGCTATGCAAACGTACAGGCTTGTTCTAAGACCAAAATCAGTGAGCTGTGAGGCAAGCAGTAGTGTTTACGGAAACACTCAAGTTCATTACTTCTCAAGTAGGGTACTTTTGGGGTCTCCCGCAGAATTGATGCATCTTCATAATAATATTTTTCTTTAATGTACAAAACTGGGTTTACTGTTGATCAACCATAGACATATGCATGGTTCTGGATTTTGTTTTTAGCCTTTACAATGTGATGAACTCTTCTCTGAAACACAGTTTGGGGGCATGGATCCCAAGGACATCATGTTACAATTGTTCAGTCTCAAAATTTAATCCTAAATAATCATACACCCAGAGGAAGTCATTTATAAGATATTTTCAGCTGACAGATCTTTCTGTTCTAAATGGTAAACTAGAAAGCTTTTTAAAAAATTCCTATGAAAATGTCATCACAAAAGCAATTTATAAATGGAACATCATCAGCTTAATTGTTCATGGAATAAAGGTCTATTATTCCAATCAGATTAAAATTAAAAGGTTACCTTATTTTTTCAAGAAACTTAATTACAAGAGAAATTGGACCCTAGATAAAAGCAGCCTTGTTGATAGCAGCCTCTGCTGCATTCTGAGCTTAAAATGTGATTCCTATTCATTTTAATTCCAATTATTATTTTGAACTTTTAATGTTAATCATCAAGAGGTATGCCTCAGCAACTTATGATAGGAATCGGGCTCCAAAATATAATGAAGTTCATTCTTCAATGGGGCAAGAATGATCCAATTGCTCAAAAGAAAATGTGCTGCTTCTTATAAATTTTCTTCATCCACAGGTATAAAAAATAACAGCCTGAAGGCTCTCACTAGAGAAGAATCTAAGTGCATGACCTCTTCATATGTGAGTATTTATGGATACACTGTTCTAAGCTCTACATACTAGTCACTCTGCGAAGTAATTTACTTGTATTTGACTCATTTGTACTTCACAAAAAAAATTTGAAAAATTACTATCCCCAATAAATAGGTGAGAGAACTGAATAAAATAAAGTTTAAGCATCCTATTGCTGGTGAATGGCAGAACTGAGAATCAGAAGGCAGATATATCTAGTTCCAGAGACTGAGTTCTTACAAACAAAAAAACAAACAAAAAAACCAAACAACAACAAAACATGTTATATAGCTTTTGTGCACCTGTGATCAGAGTTCTCTTATAGCGTGCGTGCACACACACACACACACGCACACACTTCCATTTGCCACCACCCTGGAGGGGAGCTCAATTTCTGAGGATATCCTTGTCTCATATAGCATTAGGGCTATAAAAAAACTGAGACTCCATCTAGTTTCATCTGCCAACTTTCAGCATTTGTGTCATCAGATTTTAGTTGTATTGGAAGATTCCACTACTACATGTCTTTTTTCTTTCTTTTTCTTTCTGAGGAAGATTAGCCCTGAGCTAACATCTGCTGCCAATCCTCCTCTTTTTTGCTGAGGAAGACTGGCCCTGAGCTAACATTCGTGCCCATCTTCGTCCACTTTATATGCGGGATGCCTGCCACAGCATGGCTTGCCAAGCGGTGCCATGTCCGCACCTGGGATCTGAACCAGCGAACCCTTGGCCGCCAAAGCTGAATGTGTGCACTTAACCGCTGAGCCCCCGGGCCAGCCCCAGATATCTTTCAGTACTTTCTTACATTCATGTTTTTCCCTTAAAACTGTAATTTGAGTAGAAATTTTATAAGTTTGAGAAACCAATTCTACCATTTTTTGCCTCAGGCACATTAAAATAAGCTCATTTAAATGGTATCCATACTTTGGGAAACTCTGAGCAAAGAGAACTTTGTGTTCACTCCTTGCATTTTGTAATGAATGCATCAGTGATCCTGAACATGCTATGTTGTTCGTTTGTGGAGCTGAGACCCTAAGGTAGACCTTTTGGCCTCAAATAGTAGTATTTCCCACTATTCAGAGCTCAGCTATCAAACTTTAAGATATACAAAAAGAGGATGCCATAGTTTCAGCATAATGTCCCTCTGCTTGCATCCATTGCCTCCAGGGCAAGGGAGACCTGAACAACTCTGTGTGAAACGTGGACTAAAATAAATATACGTGACCTCTCCTGCAAGCCTGCTCCAGAGTGAGTTTTGCCTTCATCATTTCCTGGGCCATTTGTCACTTGGAGGAAGTAGTGTAGAATTAGTTTTGCTTCAGAGAAACTATAAGGAATAGCCTCTTTAAGGAATTTGTTAAAAATTAACAATAGTGTTTGGCAATATTTAATTCATATGAAACAGAACATCAATGAAATTTAAGAGCTTTTGGAATTCAATACAGTCTTGCATCATGTAACAATGGGGAGATGTTCTGATAAATGTGTCGTTAGGCAATTTCATTGTTGTGTGGTCATCATAATGTGTACTTATACAAACCTAGATGGTATAGCCTACTAGACATCTAGGCAATATGGTACTAATCTTATGGGACCACTGTCATATATGTGGTCCATCGTTGACCAGAATGTCGTTACGTGGCACATGACTGTACATTAAATTCATTCAGAATACCACAGTTGATCAGATCAATACTATAAGATATATACTTACAGTAAATACTAGTACATTTATTCAGAAAAAGCAAGTATCATCATCCCAAGTTTTATTAGACATTTGTGAGTCAAAAATAACAAACAGCACATCACCAAACAAGATTAAGGCAGCACTTCTCATTTGCTATTAAAGAGATGGTATTCCTCCACCCACTATTCTAGAGCCAAAAAAACGTCCCGGGGAATAGAGAGACTCACCAGGGACCCATACTCCCAGATGCAGTGGGATCTTGGTAACTAGACAGTGGCTCAGGGCCAGATCAAGAAAGAAGGATGCTAGTTATTGATACATAAAAAAAGAGACCTGTGTCTCACTTGACTGACATTTCCTGAGAGCCTCATATGTGCCTGGCGTTATCTACACACGCCATATGTGTCACTGGAGTGACTCTTCTCAATAGTGAGCAGTAACACAGCAGAAGGGCAGGAAACATAGTGAGGCAGTTAAGAGGACTGATCCAGGAGCCAGGCTGCCTGCCTCTGCTCTGCCCCTTGTGAACCTGGGAAATTTATTTAGCTTCTCTGGGCCTCAGCCTTCTCTTTTCTAAAATGCAAATCACAGCATCCCTTTATAGATTTGTTTTGAGGAGTAGATGAACTAGGGTCTGCATAGCATTAGAACACTGCCTGTCACCTTGGAAGCAGTATATCTATATCCATATCACTGAGCCAAATACAAATAAAGCCAGAAAAAATAAAGAAGTTTGATGAGTCCCATTTAACAGAGAAGGAAGCTGAGATTTAAATAGAGCACTTTTTCTTTGGGTGGTATTCCATTGCAATCACAAATATTTGTGTAGTTATAAATAAACGTTCTAAACAAGACAGCAAGATAATGAGTCAACGTGATCATGAATATACACATACGAGACAACTGAAAAAAAATGTGTCCTAATGTTATGCTAATGGATACTTGAAGTTTAGAAAAACATGTCAAGTGACAGCATTAGACATGGGGAAAAATTCCTGTATTCAAACATCTTAGAGGTGAAGATGATTTGTTCTGCAAAAATGTGTTAGATGACTCACAAAGTTATGACAAAGACACTGATGTTAAAGCTGCATGTGAAGAATTTAGAACAAAATCATTTCCAAAAAGTCAGAATGGAAAATAAGCTTTCCAAATTATTTACATACATAATTTTAAAAACACACAGTAACTAAACAAATATTATAGACATTTTCACCTACAGCCCTAAAAGTTTATATACGTAAGTTAGTCAAAATGTACTCTTAATTGTCTTGTTGGAAAAATAGGGGATTGCGTTATATTTGGGGTCATATTCTATTCAGGTACATATGTAACATACCCCATAAGAGGTGGAGATAGGATTAGAACCCTGGAGTGTTTGACTTAGAGACTCACCCCAGAGGGGCAGAAAAGCACAATGGACAGAGCATGGACTCCGACATCAGACTGTCTGGATACAAAACTCATTTCTGCTCACCTAATATCCGGGCCTTCAGCTAGTTAACCTCTTCATGCCTTAGTTCCCATCTCTATTGAATGGGAACAATGAAAGTATTGACTTCATAGGGCTGTGGTGAGGAAGAAGTGCATATAATTTAGAACAGTGCCCGGCACATAGTGATCACTTAGTATTAGCTATTGTGTCTTACTCAGTGAGTAAGCGTAGCTCTCTAAGTATCAACTTGGGTTGTCGTACTTTAATTAATTCTATAAGCATTAACTATTGTGAAATGATTAAAAAATGGTTTCCTTTATGAATAAATACCCTCCTTCCCCATATTAATCCAATAGTGCAATATCAGTGGTGAAGAATTTGGGGACTTGGGAAGGTAGGTCCCAATATATCTCTTGTTAATATCAGGGTCAATTTTTAAAGCCAATTTTGAGCTATACAATAAAATCGTTCTTATTCCTTCACGGTTACAGATCTACTGTAACTATGAAGATCTTCTCATCCAAATGTGTTGTTTTCCAAATAGATTGTTCAGTAGACATGGTTCTGAATGTCTGAGGAACATTTCCAAAAATTAAACCAATTCTGCGCAAGGGCTTCTCATGGTGACTAACTTTGACGAGACTGATATAAACTGGCGTAGTACATATTTTCCAAAGTATTTTTCTTTTAAAAATATACACTATTGCAACAGTTTTGATTTAATTTTACACTTAAAGATTATTTGATGTTACTCTATAATACTGGTACTCTATAATAGATAC
This sequence comes from Equus quagga, assembly GCF_021613505.1. Taxonomy (NCBI): domain Eukaryota; kingdom Metazoa; phylum Chordata; class Mammalia; order Perissodactyla; family Equidae; genus Equus; species Equus quagga. The sequence goes on along the minus strand of NC_060274.1, from coordinate 124,088,597 downwards.
CCCCAGTTATTCATTAATTCATAATGATAAAAACTTTTCAACTGTACCTTACAAAAGGAAACCAGTATTTTTACACAGAGAGTTTTTAACCTAAAAGAACATCTTTGAAACCATATTCCAGTCTCTGGTCTTAATTCCTTCATAAAATAACTAAATTGTTTTATAATATCTTCTCTAACAATTCCCTAACTTATAATTGTTAGAAAAACTTGTTTTGTATGCAAATGTAAAATGTTAAGGAAGCATATTCCATCTAGGCTGTCTTTCTAATGGTATTATTTCTAAAGTAAGATTCTTGAGGTGGTTGCTTTGATTGAACAAGAAGAAACAGATGTTATTCTTATTAGAGGCAAGAAGAAAGACTGGTTTAATGAATATTGAAAAAAAGAAAGTATTTAAAATATAGCAGCAACCCAAGATGTAACAAGCATTTGAAAATGCTTCAAATAAAATTACAGCAACTAGAGTTTTCAGCCTTTTGCTCAATATTCAATCTTGAGAGAAAAGTTTCCTAGAATAGGAATCCACTTTTAGGCAGTTATAGTGTTCTCTGATGTGCTAATGATTTATCTCATAACTTATCAGTTATCTGTTAAGCAACAAAAATAAAAAAAAGGAATATACATTTCTATATAAATATGCCATGTACTATTTCTTATACCATCTATATAAATTCCATATCATAAGGAAACTGATCCAATTTAACCTTGCGCACCTTTACATGCCAATCCAAAACACTTTATAAGTATGATCAATTGCAATCAGACAGAACATGTAATAAGGAGCTTCAGCAGAAACAAAATATCTTTTTTTTTTAAGCTGAAGAAACTGCCAAATGCTTTGCTGTGTAGGGGTAGAGAGAAAGTCACTGGGACCACGTGTTTGTTCTGAAAGAATCACTTGGATGGAAACTTTACATTAGCCAATACATTGGGGACAGTACACTCATACCATTTTTATATGTTGCTAGAACGAATTCGTTTCTTTCAGGCACCCAAACTCTTCCGAGAAAGAAAGGGCTGAAGTCAATAGAGTTCCTTACCTCACCTGCAAGTTGGAGCCATGTGGGGAGTTTTTACAGTCACACACTGAAACCTCCAGATCATTGCTTCGGGAATTAAAGACCTAAACAAATGGCGATGTACACCATGTAATCCGAGTCAAAATCCTAACACTAGTCTTCGTAGAAACAAAAATAAAAGATTCTAAAATTTATAAGGAAACACAAAAAACCTTAAATATTCAAAACAATCAAGAAGAAAAACAAAATTGGAGGACTTATCTGATTTGAAGGCTTGTTGTAAAGCTAGAGTAATCCAGAAAGAGAGAAAAAAGACTTATACATATGCGGTCCACTGTTTTTTGACAAAGGCACTAAGGGAATTCAATGGAGAAACAAAAGGTGGTGTTTTGTTTATTTGTTTTCTTTTGTTTCAAAAAATGTTGCTGGAATAACCAGATAAATACAGGAAGGAAATGCATCTCGATGTCTACCTTCTACCACACACAAAAATTAATTCTAGATGGATTTCAGAGCAGAACAGAAAATCTCGAACCATAAAGCTTCTGAAAGATGCCATAGAATATCTTCAAGACTTTAGGGTTAACAGATTTCCTAGAGGGCATCAAAATTGCTCGATAAATTGGGCTTCATTAAAATTAAAACTCCTGCTCATTAATAAACATGGCTAAGAAAATTCAAGGCAAGAGAGAGACTAGAAGAAAATATTTGGAACACATATGTCTGAAAATGGAATATACTAGAATATGTTAATAGTTCTTACAAATCAATAGTTAAAAGACAAAAACAGGCAAAAGTCACATTACAAATAAAAATATATTAATCACCCATAAGCACATGAAAAATTCCTTGATGTTGTTAGTCATCAGAGAAATTAAAATCACAGTGATAGACAATTTTACATGCACTTCCGTGAGTAAAACTTAAAAGGACTACCCAGGATCTGGATCAATTTGAACTCTCATTCATTGCTGGTTGTAGTGTAAGATTATACAACCATTGTGGAAAACTCTTTGTCCAGTTTTTTAATAAACTTAAACTTAATTAATCCTATGACCCAACAATTCCCCTACTAAGTATATCCCTACCAAAATAAAATGTGTGTTATACAGGAATGTTTTGGCAGCTTTGTTCATAATAGGCCTAGATTGGAAACAATTGTCTATCCCTACAGTGTATGTTCAAACAAAGAAATGTCGCTAAGTGATAAAGAAGAATAAACTAGTGCTACAGACAACACTGTTTTACACAAAAGAATATAGATACAAAAAATAACATATTGGATGAATCCTTTTACCTGAAATTCTAGAACACGCAAAACTAATCTACAGTGATAGAAATCAGGGCGGTGTTGCCTATGAGGGAAGGGTGCAGGTAGGAATGGACTGTATTAGCACAAGGAAACTTTCTGGGGTAATGAAAATGTTCTGTACCTTGATTGGAGGTTCACTGCATAAGTGTATATATTTACCAAAATCCATTCAACTTTACCTTTAAGGTCTGTGCATTTCACATACAGTTGGTCCTCGTTCATGGATTCAGTATTCATCTATTCGCTAAAATTTATTTGTAACCTAAAATCGACACTTGTGCTTCCATGGTCATTCACGAACTGTTCATGCACAGCCTGGTGAAAAATTTAAGTTGCCCAGCACACAAATTCCCAGCTGAAGTGAAAAAGGGCAACTCTCTGCCTTCTTATTCCAGCTCTCATCTTGTAAACAAGTGCTCTTATCACTGCATATTTAGTGTGATGTGTTTTGCATTTTTGTGTTTTTTGTTGATTTTGCCATTTAAAGTGGTCCTCAAATGAAGTGCTGAAGTGCTGTTTAGTGCTCCTACATGCAAGAAGGCTGTGATGCATCTTATAAAGAGAAAATATGTATGTTAGATAAGTTTCTTTCAGGTCTGTGAGCTCAATGTTACCCAATCAGTTCTATATATGAAGCAAGGTAACTTTAACAAGTGTATGTATTGATCAGTTGATGCAAACGTTGTGACCAGAAGCTTGCAGCAACCTAATCCTATATTTCTTGTAGGAGCAATGGTTCAATATTCACTAATTCAGTGTATAAGATAACTGTCTACATAACTGGCACGAATAGTGAACATCAACTGTATGGAATTTTTACCTCAAAAATATATAAAAATGTTTAGAAACAACAAAAATAATAGTGATATTAATTTCAAAATTCAACTGAATTTTATTCAATGCTCGTTTTCTGCTCTGTTTTCTGCATTATCAAACAATGAGAAACTCAACATGTAACATGTCATTATTTACTATTAAACAAGGGAAACCCAATTAGACTTTGTAAAACTACGTTGAGCTTTTAGAGGCCAATATTTTAGGATGCTAAAAGAATTAAATAACTACCTCAAAACTAAATTTTCATGTGAAAACCTCTAATAACTGTTTCAACCATTACTGATTCCCAGCCAAACACAAATATTTCAAAATCTCTTACTCAAAGCTGTATGATTATTCTAATGACTACATTTCTCTTGAGATAATCTCCCACAGCAGGTAACTTTGTAGGAATATGATTATGCAAATAGTCATCTTCAATAAATCTTATGAATCTAGGACTCCAGTTCATGTACCAATTCTGGAAGATTCATTCATTCATTCCAGTATTTGATCCAGTCTTGAATATAAAATGTAATACAAGTTGCATTGAATCAGAATTTATTAGTAATTTCAAAGAGGGTTCCAATTCATAAGACTTCTGATTAATGTACCTATGTGGATAAGACCAAAGATACAGCATGGGACAGCAGTTAAAAGTCTAGGTGTCATTCATGCCTGGATTCAAATGCCAACCACACTCCTCCATTCATCTATAAATATATGCTAAGTATCTACTATTTCCCAGGCTCTATGTTACCACTGAAGATAACAGAGGTGAGTCAGTCAGAAATTGTCTCTGCTCTAGAAAAATCTAGCTATTTTATTTTGAGCAAGTTATTAAACTTCTCTGCAACTTGGTTTCCTGACTTTCAGAGGAAGGCATAACATTAGGCAGAGAGCTCTTATAAATAATTCAGGAGCTATCATGTGTGTGAGGCACCTGATACTGTCAAAAGCTAGCAGCAGCTTTTATTTTATCATTATCATTGTTGTCATACATGTACAAAGACAAATACATGTACATATAAAGAGAAAGTACTTTCAAGATTTTATAAAAGGAAGATACAACATTTTGTGGTTTGTGTGTGTGGCTGCATAGGGCAGATAAAGGCATTATTGAGGAGTGACATCTTACATGAGTTTCAGGTCATAAGTAGAGAGTTTTTGTAATCATCTTTTCATCTATAAAACAAGACTTTTTGGAGAAAACTTGGAAAAATCAAAGTATAATGGAAAAAAGAGATTTATATCACAAAGGGACATCACAATTTATGGTGTACTGTATTCTACTTTTGCCGTAAATAATTGCAAACCACTCCACTTACTTTGATGCTATAACTGAAGGAAGATGAAAAAAGTATAAAAGGAAGACACAAAGGACAATCACCTTCTGCTAAATTCTCTGACTTCTACTGTTGGGGGAGATTTGGCAGCCTTGTCTTTTCAGCTTAACTTTTCAACATCTAAGGAGAATAACATGGAAATTTACCTCCAGCAGCTTAAATCCTAGAGTTCTATTTGGCAGAGTTCTGTTCATTCTTTCACTCATTTATTGACCTCCTACCATGTGACTGGCCTTGTTTTTGGCACCAGGGTATCACAGTGAAAGAGGCAGACAAGGTCCTGCCCTCATGGAGCTTACATTCTTGTGCACAGAGACAGACAGTAGGCAAATAATTAACAGGCTAACAGGTACAATTTCAGAGAGTGATAAATGCTATAGCAGAAATAAAACATGTTGTGATGGAGAGATTCGTGGGACTAGATAAGATTGATTGACAAGAGGAGAACTCTCTGAATAGGTGGCAGTCAATCTGAAATGTAAAGGACCAGCAGAGCCCAGTCATGTGATGATTTGATGCAAAGGCCCTCAGGAAAAACATGTTTGATGTGTGGGAATACCAGACCCTAAAATGACTACAGTGGTTAGAATATGCAGATTGAGGAGGAAGGACTGACAAATGAGAACCAAACGATAGGCAGAAGTAAGATAAGTAAGGGCCTTGTGAATTGTAATTAGAAGGTTAAATGTTAAGTGTGATAGAAAACCTATGATATGTTTTATGCAGAAAGTGACACCATGCTGTCTCTATTTTAAGGATATAGTCTAGCTACTGTAAGGTGCATGGATTTAGGGAGGCAGGAGTGAAAGCCGGGAGACCTGTTAGGAAGTTCTTACAGCAGTTAGGACAGGAGATGATGGAAGCTTGGACAGAGGTTAGCATTGGAGAAGGGAAAGGTGGTCAGATTTATCACACGTTTTGGAGTTACCATTGACAGATCTTATTAACTGGTTATCAAAAGTTTGGGAAAGAGAAATATTTGTGACTTAAGCAATGGAGTAGAAATCGATGCCATTTAACTAAGTGATGGGAGACTGGAGAACGGCGTCAGTGTTGGGTATGCCCATTAGAACTCTAAGTAGAGATGTCAGGCAGGCAGCTGTGTATTTGATTCTGGAGCTCAAGGAAGAGGTAAGGTCTGGAGACAGAGATTTGACGGCATGAGCATAAGTCATGGGACTGGATGAAGTTACCTGGAGAGAGATTTGAGATAGAGAAGAAAGGAGAGTTTAGGCTGAGCCCTGGAGTGCTCTAAACTTTCGAAGTAGAAGAGAGAATGAGAAGAAGACTTAGAGTAGTCAGTGAAATAGGAAAGAAAGCAAGCAAATGTGATGGGAGAGAGTTTTTCAAGAAGGGACTAGTTAAATCTTTTAAGTGCTTCTAAGATATCAAGTAAAACAAATAAAAGAAGTGAACATTAGATTTGGGACTATGGAGGTTTATGACAATTGGGGTTGGGGTGAGGAGAATATAGTTGGTGAGGAATGCAAAGAGTGAGAATATACAACCCTTGAGTAGTTTTGCTATGCAGGAAAAGAATTTTTGAGTCACAATCTATATTGAAAATCTGAAAACTATGAATCCCAACCTAAGAAAAATCGTTATTGCAATATACTTAAAATTTGTATATAATTTCAGGGATTTAGATCTTCATTCAGGTTAAGAACCCTGGTTTAGACAATCTTTTTTACATCATCTTTTAATTGTACCACATGACGTTATTGGGCAATGAGAATATTACCAATTCATTTATACTTTTTTGTATTCATTATTTTTCTTACATTCCATTTTTTTCCATTTAGTGGGTATAGGTTATATTTTCTGTTCCTTAATTTGTCTTTTTAAAATAAGTATGCCAGCTAATTGGTTTTAAACTTAAAGATTTATCATCACTGTTTACAGCCACTGTTTTTTTTCTGTTTTAAATGAAAATTGTAGTTGAGAAATTATTATTATACCATTTTTGGAAAGTAAGTTATCTTTATTAATATTATGATTTATTCCTTAAATCTAAATTGACTATATTATATTTAGCCCTTTATCTTTGTTCCACATATGTCTCAGATAAATGTCTCAATATCTTACAATTTTTTTAAAGGCACAAAATCATCCTTTGTTTATAGGAAACTGACACTGTCCAAATGGCAAGGACATTCAAATCAATTCCTTTTTTTCTGGGTACATACTTAGGTGAAATACTGCAGAGGATATAAAAATAAATATGAGGATTCCCGACCTCAAGAAGTTTGCCTTATTGTGCCATCTAATTAAATTTAATAATTTTATACACGTTTTCATAATTTCTATGAAACATGTCCCTATGTTTTATAAACCAGAGTTGTACGGCTCAGGAAAAAGAAATAAAATATAAATAATGAGGACCAGTCCCAGTGGGCTGGTGGTTAAGTTCAGCACACCCCACTTCAGCGGCCCCTGGTTCAGTTCCTGGGCATGGACCTACACCACTCATTTATCAGTGGCCATGCTGTGATGGCGGCTCACATACAAAAATAGAGGAAGATTGGCAACAGATGTTAGCTCAGGGCGAATCTTCCTCAGTAAGAAGAGGAAAATTAGCAACAGATGTTAGCTCAGGGTGAATCTTCCTCAGCAAAAATAAATAAATAAATAAGGAAGGCAGAGTGTAGCTGAAAGGGTTTTTGGGATCCAACTGGGGATCTTTGACAAAAAGTAATCCCAATGTGGGCATTCTGTTGATTTACAGCCTAATTGTAATATGTTATTGAAGCTCTGTTGTTCTCTCACCTTCTTGGCTGACATAACCCTGTCAGAGAAGTGAATATTAAAATTGTTACAGAGTACCTTATCTCTGCCATATCCCAAGAGTACGGAGTTCCTGTCCTCCTACATATTAAGGAGAAAATAGAGCTATACGATGCTATCGCTTGACAACTGTTTTTCAATTCTGTAACATCAGTATTATAGAAGTAATGCAAAAAGAATATCTTAGGGAAAGAACAATAGGAACGCCATAAATGAAGATAATAACGGCAATTTAGCCTAGGTTAATTCTTGAACCATTTTCTCATTTTTCTAAATTTTCATAATAAATCAAATTAAAAGCTAAAAATTAACAACTGTCAGAGTTGAAGATTGGCTTTCTTTAAAACATTATGTATCATGAAATTCTCTCTTTTCTTCTAAATATTTTCCAAAGTTTTGGTTTCATAACAACCATAGAGAACTGTGAATTTAAGTGACTTTGAGTAAAATAGAGCCTTTTATACCTATGTACACTGGATAACTCCAGTGAGAGAACCGTTTTTAAGTTCGAGAGGTTATCCAGCCACTCACGGGCTCAGAAAGTCCTGAGTTCAGAGAATAATCATGATCAGAGTCCTGGCATGGAATCGACATCTTAAAATATTATGTGCAGGTACAATCCTTTATGATTTGAATAGAAATCATTATTTTTAAATTGCATCATAAAATGCATAATAAAACCATAGTTTCTCATTTCAGATAATTCTGCATTACTTCCCTTTAATAGAACTCTGTGTGTTTATGCTCCTCACTGAATAATTTTCCTTTACTCAAAGGCAGGGCCTAGACAATGTAGCTAGGTCACAAAAATAGGCAAACATTCAGTCTCTACCTTTTACAAGTGGTTATTTTTCTGCCAAACTCTCTACTCCTTTTTCTACTACATGATTCCTAGTGTGAGAGGCAGCCTCTGTGTATTTCAGCTCAATGTCATTTCTTCCAGCTGGACTGTTAGTGAGCGTTGAACCATGAAGGGCATGTCTCCAGATATTTATGAACTACTCTCTTCTGCAATCTTCAATTCAACAACAATTCTTTTTGAGTGTCCACTGCCTTTTGGTAATTTTTCTCATTCTTAGTGGCAAAACAAGAGTGGAAAAATGCTACAGGTGAGTGCATTAAAATAATATTTGCATAACAAAACTTTCATATATATTTACCAATTTATTCCGTCCGTCACTTCTTGTGGGTTTTAATCTGAACATGATAGGCATTTGACAAAATTAAAAATTAAAAGTAATATGTAAAAAAATTACTATTTTTATCCTAGCATAAATTTTAAAAACCATCTATTTATTTTTTAGTATGGTTTCATGGACTTGTACTATGTACATAAGTTGTGTGTGTATGTTGGTATATATTTGTGCACAGATATGAGATATTCGCTATAGGACACATAAGATAGTGCAGCGTAATACACTAAAATAGAGCTGGGTTAGAAATTGGATGGCCTGGACACTAAAATCGCGTGAGCAAATTACTTTACCCCTCTGGCCCAGAAATTCTCATAGCTAAAATGAATGATTCATATCAGCTCATTACAAGATTCCATCAGCTCTAGACACTTAAAACAAGACTAAAATACATTCACATGCTGTGGAGGGGAATAGACAAACAACATTGTATCAACTTGGAAAACAACATTAATGTAGGGCATATTTATAAATAAATACTTATATAACTGAAGTTGCATACTTTGCTCTGTACACCTGCACTTGCTTTGCTGGTTGACTCTAAACATTAAACACAACGGTCATGGGATACCCAAAGTAGATGAAAGAGACTTTGCCTGAGATGAAAAGGGAAGAATCAATGCTGAATATATAGGAATTTGAATTTTGTATATTAGTGGACAGGAGATGGGAGTTACATGTAAGCTTGGGGGTCAACAGATGGCTGACCAATGTGGAAGGTAGAGCCAGTGACATAAAAGAACTAGGATCTTTTACTGGTTAAAATCTGAAGGGGAATTCTTTGCCATTTCTGTGATTTAACATAAGTGGTGGAGTCCCAGAAAATACTGGAAAATTGAAGACAGAAGTAAGGTTTTGGGCAAGAGCATTTGTCCTTTATTTCATAAATTCTCTCAAATACTAATAAAGGGTTAGGGAGAAGATGTCATCCAGCAGTATCCCACAAAGGGAAGTATCTGAGGGAAGTTGCAGTAGATTAGATGCCTTACAGTGCTAAAATTCTATGATATAGATGAATATTTATCAGTTTCTTATTAACAGGGCATGTCCTATCTAAAAACAACATTAGTAAGATACATACATGGATTTTTTTTTACAAATGTAACTTTTTAGTCGTTATTTATTGAACATTGCTTAGCGTTGGTTGCTAAATGGGCAACCCTCTAGTCAAAAGATTGCCGACTTTAGAAGCAATCTGGGGGGGTGTTAATGTTCTGTCTCTTCCTCTGTGTGCTGGTTACATAGATGTGTTCAGTTTTTCAAAAAATGCATTGAGCTGTGCATTCATGATGTGTGCATTTTCTATATATACAGTATATTCAATAAAGATAAAAATTAAAGCAAGAGTCTACGTGATGTGTAACCTCATGGAAACAGGTTAAAAATGTAGAAAATATTGGTCACTGTTATCTTTAAAGTGTCATGAGATAGATGTGAACAGAAGCCATCAAAAACTTACAAAGCATGTGCACACTTGTAGAATATTAAAACAATAATAATTTAGCAAAACTGATAGCTATCAATGCCATTAATTTAACATAAATTGTGGTGTAGAATAAAAAAGATATTACTGGGGGCTATGACTAGGTAGACAAGACTTCATAAAAATTCTAATGGGATTTCAGGACAAGGGCTGGAAAAGGTGATGTCACCTGTTAAATTGTGTCTAATTTATTTATAAATGTAAGGGTTTTCCTTTCTTTGATTAGCTTACCGACCATGATTACAGCCCCTCCATGTCTCACAGACACAGGGAATGCAAACTGTTTTAACTCAGAAGAGCGAAAAAAACCCAAACCCTCTTATATAAAAATATTCACTTTCTTTCTTTTGCTTTCTCTCTAAATTGTATAGAGTCTACCATCTTCCCTTTATTTAAAATTTCACTCTTAGCTTTTCTTTGTTTTCCCTTTTCTAGAGCTCGCTATGTCTGTCTCTCTCAGACAGGCAGAACAGACAGTATAACCAAATGGGTCAAATATCCTGCTGTTCAGATCTTGTGAGCTCACCCCTGTCGTGGTTCACTTAGTTTAAAGGGTCTCAATCTCTTTCCTCCTCTCACTTACCTGAGAGAGAATAACTTCATCAGAAACCATGGCTCACAATGGCAGTCATTCTCCTTGAGAGATCAAGACCTCTGGTGGCTGAGGTTATAAAGTTGAAAACGCATACATTACTTGAGAAAGGAAATTCACATGGCTGGTAACTATTTACATAGAATCTATATGCGGTATAAATATAGAGACTATATTCTAAGACGAATAGCTAAAGCCAGTGTCCCCTTTGTATCAGTCTTCAACAAGTGCACTAAGTATTCACACCCACTAACGAATCCACAAGATAAAGCCACAGTCTCTGAAAAACAAGGAGGAATAAGAAGGCAGAGATTTCAGGGAGAAGAAGGGGAAACAGTAAGCAAGAATGAGCTGATTAAGTAGCTCTCGGTCTGAAGTAGACCTTGGCCTCTAACTTCTCCGGTTTGGAAGAAGGGGCTCCTGTCCCTCTACCAACAGAGATTTCCCAGGAGGCCCTCTGCATCCACAGGGTGAGAGGGTGGGGCACTCCAGTTGCCAGTAGCCCACATGCCGGCAATCACACTGGCCAGAGTCAGAAGAGGCTCCCGGTCAATTCACCAAAAACCAGTTCTCTACAAGTGTACTGACCAAAAATATTTATCCAAAGCATCAATTGATGAATGGCTATTTCACCAAATTCATCAAATTTACCAATCTAGCAGGTAATTGTGTTAAGTAATATTCTTCTCGAATATGTTCTATGAATATGAATACATACTTATGAATATATTCATGAATATAATCTCTTAAATATATATTCAATAAATGTGACTATGTTAGTAGCATATTAAGGATTGTTCAATTTATCAAAATATAAGTGGCACAGGTTTAGCCTTTTAGTGAGTATATTCATGAAGAACATACTCATGAATATAGTCATGAATTAAATCATCACATGAATATAACGAAAGAGAATATATTTGGTGAATTCTTTCATTCATTTATTCAATATTATGGGTCATGCAATTCTCTAGACACAAGGGCTATATCAAAATCAAAGTTCTTGACCTCAGAGAACATAGATTCTTAATACATCTATTGTCTTTAAAGAGGACTAATCTTTAAAATAAGCTTCTGGCAAGTAGATTTTGTAAATTTGGAGAATTCACCTGCTTCCATGGGAGATATTTGTAATTGATGTTGGAGGCTGCCAACAAACGAGTAAATCAAGACTCACAAAGTTAGGAGACTCACAAATATCAAGTAGTAATTTGCAGACCTGGGACTAAGACCCAGGTTTGTGGATTTCAAGTCAAAGATTTTTCTCCCACTTTCTAGAGCTGCCTCTTATCATCAGTGTTACTACTTTGCACTTCACAAAGCTTGAGATTTTGGTAGCTGGGTTGAGCACTGGTTATTAAGTCAAATTTCTAAAATAACAATGAAAAAGATATGTTACTTTATGTATCATTAGATTTATTTTTCCCAGTAGCTTTATATTTTTCAAGCAAATTATAGTAGAAATATAATACATGAGAGCAACTTCTCTGTTAAAATCTGAAAATAAGGTTAATGTGAGTATAACAGTTATCGGCACTAATTCTTACTTTTATTAAGCAATGAATAGCTTCGTGAAGCAATACATTAGTCTTTTTTGTTAGCTTCATGAGAGAGAGAAGAATGAAACCGTTGCTTGAGTTAAGCTTTGTGTGACTTTTGGAAGAGAAAATGTTGTTTCCCAAAGGGCTATGCAAATAAACAAAAAACCAAGCTGAACATTGTTATTCTCTGAGAATGTCATCACAACAAAATGAAAATGTTGGCCTTTTAGTATACATGTTTGCTTTTTATTGGGCGCGACTTCTACCGGCAATTGCTGCAGACTCTGTAAGAGATGCCTGAACATGGAGCAGATTTTCTAGAGGGGACACGACCTCTGTTTTTGTCTCTGAACTTCGCAAAGACAGAAAAGGGCCTCTGTTATTGTTTTCATGTATATGCCTCTGTTTATTTTATTTCTTCCCGATGAGTTCTCAAAAGGAGCTCAAGCAAACAGAAATTGAACACTAGGCCTCTCTTTTCACTATTGGTTTTTCTTGTTTGTTTAAACACAGGTTTTTCAATGTTGGCAATGTCTTGGCTCAAACAAAACTTCTGCTTACCACAAGAAATAGTTTACAATTAGCCCTATAGCTTTGGAAAACGAACAAACATTATTTATATCATAAAGAGGGGGACGAGCCCACTTGAGTTCCCCATGTGATCACTTTTGTTCATGTGGAGCTGAGTTGGTTCATGCGCTGTACAGACGACAGATTTTAAGACGAAAGCCTATCCTTTTATTTAGGCTGTATCTACACATATGATGAAAGATCTCCCTCTAGCACCTGGTAAACGTTAACATTTTCCGATCTGATTAATAAAGCTTAGAAATAACATCATCACTGCCAAGAGAGGAGTCATAAGTGATTTCACTCTTAGAACACTTCAATTGGCTTATTCCAAGGCTGATCTGGTGCTGTAGGGAAACTCTGGAGAGCCGGCCAGGATTATAACAATGTCTGGTGTACGCTGTGAGGGTGGATCTTCTTGGGATGGGTCAACGGAGCACCATTGGGAGCCCAACTAGGATGATTTTTTTTCTTTAATCAGGCACTTAATAATCAGAACTATAATTTAGTTCCTATCATGTCATGACAATGAAATCTGGAGACGGTAGAAAGAAAGTCTCCCTCATGGAAGTTAGATACTAGATAAAATGTATTCTATATGATTATTATATCCTAATGGCATAAATGTGAGAGTCCTGACAGTGAAACGGCAAGGATCTATTGTCTAATTTCATCAGATATTTACTGAACATCAACTATGAGAAAGACATTCTTTCTCAGCAAAATTTATCATCTCTGGTTAGAGTCAATGCTTTAGGAATGAATGATACACTCACCAGATGCCTGCTTAAGAACTTAAATCACGCCACTTTACTTTTTCCCTTGAGAAGATAATTTTTAACTGAGAGAATGATATTTTTTAATATTCATCCTACACAGAACTTTTTAATGCATTATCTGAAATTCAAGTATATCTATAACTAATAAATTTATGTAGATTATAACAACATGTTGAAATTTAGATAAGTATTACTAACATATTTGGCATAATATTATAAAGATGAGGTCCAGAGTGATTAAATTTGGAGTTAGTTATTTAATCATCTTCATTATAATTCTTATTTCAAGTATGTATTTTTGGATGTGTCTAGCAAGCTATGTGTAATGATCTATATTCAGGATAAAGCTAATTTGTATTTATTCAATTTTACAGTAAAAACTGTAAGCTCCATGTTGTTAGCAGTGCAAAGTTATAAAATCCTATTATCGATGCAAAATTATAAATTTCACTTATTTATAATTTTAGAGTGATTTTGAAAAAGTAACTGTGCAAGTTTTAGTACTAACTTATTACTTACTTTTATGAAAAGACAGATTGAAATAATTTTACAGAACTAACTAGAAGAGATTAGATTAATGATAAATACAAAATTGTATAGGTATATTATTGAGAAAATTACCATGCTTTTATTAATTTTCAATAAGAATGTTTTATTTTCCCTTAAAAAAAATGAAAATTTAATTCAGTATAAAGTTGTACAAAATGTGCTCTGAATCTTTTAAAAGTAAGTTTTTTTTTTCATTTCTATCATTGAATTGCTTGATTTTGTACCTATTGCAGTCATAGATGAGAGAAAGTGCAGCTTTTTTCTCCGACGTTTGTAAGGAGTTGAATGAACAAGGAGAAAATAAGAATGATTCTGCCTCCACGTAAACTTCAATGATTTTACTCAATAAACAAGTCTGTGACTGTTCTGTAGTTGCAAATTCTGGTGATTGTATGGGCTAGGAACTATTTGGCACATTATCTTTGACTTCAGACATGCTCACTGATTTTTGGATGGCAAATGCAGAGAAGCATTAAAGTAATAGATATTGCACTATAAAGTAAGTTGATATTACCTAGTGCTAAAATAAAGAAATGACAATGTACTATGGAATGGATGGTTTACTTATTTTTGAGGAGATTAAGGAAGACTTCCTGGAAAAGTTTCCATTTATGGAAACAGATGGTGAGGCTACTTGAAATGAAGGGATTGTTAAGAATAAAGAAAAGAAAGTCTAGGAGGTCATTTTGTTTGCATAATTTCCACCCTTTCCTGAGTAACTTGAACACATTACTGAATATACATAAACTGCCTTTTTTATCTTTGGATTTCCAGAGCTGTAATTGTTCAATATATGTTTGCTGAATGCACAAATGGATTACATGTCCTTTAGTAAGAGCACTTTGCATGCAGGAGATAAGACAAGAAGTACTGGTTGAAGCCAGCTCATGAAGGACTCTCAATTTCGAGTTAATAAGTTTGGACTTCATTCAGAAAAAGTTTATGGAGTGAAGAAGTGGCATAATTAGAAATTTCTTGAGAAGGTTAATCTAGCAGCTATGACTATAATAAGAGTAAAACATGGAGACTTCCCTGTTTACAACATCCCTGCAAATAAAGATGTTTATAATGTGCATGTGCTAATTTTTAAGAAAAATTTATAGCCAACATTATATTTAGAAACCTGAATTATCTCAACTCAACAGTCAAAAATCAGAGGGAAATGACTCAACTCGGAAGTTCAAATAGTGTTAAATTATTCTCATTTTGATATTTCATTCCATGGTTTATTTCTGAAAAATTAATTTATCAGTCTTACCCATAGCTCTGTAATGTTATTGTTCTTCTCTTTTTGGTCCTCATTTAGTTTCTACTCCTTTTATGAATTCCTCAAGCATTCACCAAGGCTCATTATTATACATATCTGGACTCTCCTGCTATGACTACATAAATGAAGGATTCAAACTGATTTTGAGACCGTCTTAAATGTTCCTATTTATATATCGGCTACTCATGCATGAACTTGATTACAAATTATGTGTACATAGTCATAGTTAGTGAATCCCCAAAACGTATTGCAAGCACATCATATTTCACTCACAGGAACAACAGAATACTGGCTGTCACTAGTGTTTTATGAAGATAAATTATTGAACCACAAAAACCATGAGATGAATTGTAACACAGCACTTGCATTTTATCCCTGAAGGCACTGTGGCACTGTCAGTTAAACACTGGTGAGCACAACTTAGTTTTCATTTCTAACAGCATTATTGTCACTACTGACGACTCTGCCCATCATAGGAGAAGATGATTCCTCCCAGGGAGCCCACAGGGCTAAACTACATTGCATGTTCTGTTCTTATTCACAGCATCTGTGCTTCATTTATGGTTCTTTTGTCAACTGAACTCAACATTGAAGGAATATTGTCTTATAAACACAATGCATATATATAAAAGTGTACCAATGCAAAAAAACTCATATAGTCATTTACATTGCCATATCTGTTCCAAAACACAAAAAGAGCTTATGAACTCCCAAACACACTTATATTTTAATGAAATGCTATGCTGTTACAGTAGAAAACAGAGCTTCAATCTAATGAGGATACAGCAAGAAATCGTCTTTATTAAGACCATTATTTTTCAATATGAGTTCCAAATTTGGCACCAAATTTATTTTTTCATTTGTTTGTTTTGCAAGCTATGGTATCTGTAACATAGCTGAGGCAGTGGTTGCTTTCCTTAAGTCAATTTACACTATGTCAGGGATAAAGAAGAGCTATTTAATTCAATTTACGAAAATTTTATTGGTCTTAATTGGGCTTAGAAATGTGTACTTGTATTATAGTTCTGTTTGAAAGATGTTGCTCATCGATATATATGACTTTCAGCTTCAGAATCAAAGCATTCTGCCATAATTGTTCAATTTCAAACAATAAGAAGGACACCATGACAACAGTTAAAACAACACAAACGAAAACCAGAACCACCCAGCCTAGACCACAAATGTTAGGCAGAACGGTGATAGTCAGGTGGGACCCAATCCTGCCTTTCAGTTCAGATGGTCCCTGGTGTCGGGGCTTCTGCAGGCTGGGAGTGGGCCTGGAAAAGGAACACAGGGTTCCAAAGACAGCTCCAGGGACATCTGAAACTCCAGACTGTGCCCTTCCTAGTTCAAGTGAGCCAGGGTCCAAGGAACGTGTGAGGAAGAGGATCAGATGAAAAGGAGCATTTGCAGGTTTCCTCTCTCTAAGGCCTGCAAACCACATACGATCTTACGTCCCACCCTGCCAACCCCAGAGAACTTCATTGAACAGACATAAGCAAATGGCAGCATATTACAAGACAAGTCACTCAGAGGGTGAATGGATTTGGATCACACCATGTCAATGAAGCTCGAAGAAATTGGGAGGCTGTGGCAAGACAAAAATCAGAAGGCAGAGATACCATAGCCGTTTTCAAATATCTGCTCTTTCTACCCTTCAAAGGCAAATAGGAATTGAACTTAATCCTTGCCCTCTAGTGCTCACTCATGAGGAATAAATATATGTAAATAAATGACTTGAATTAGAAGTCAATATTAGAGTAGAGTTAGCTGAGATAACAGCCTCCAGAGGAGTTGGGGAAGATTTCACAGAAGAGGTGACATTTGGGGCAGGGCGGGGCGGAACGGAGAGGATGAGTAGAAGTTTGTTAGATGGAGAAGGGGTATAAGATTCTCCAACAGGGTGCTGGCCCCTTGGCAGAGTGGTTAAGTTCGCGTGCTCCGCTTCTGTGGCCCAGGGTTTCACCAGTTCGAATCCTGGGCGCAGACATGGCACTGCTCATCAAGCCACGCTGAGGCAGCGTCCCACACATCACAACTAGAAGGACCCATAACTAGAAATACACAACTATGTACTGGGGGGCTTTGGGGAGAAAAAGGAAAAATAAGATCTTTAAAAAAAAAAAAAGATTCTCCGATGAGGAAACAGTAAATCCGAATTAACGGAGCTGTGAAGAAGCAGGACGTGCACTGGGCACAGTGTGTGCCCTCTGGCTGGCGATCATGGTGACTGGACCAGAAGCAGACTGTGAGGATAAGGCTGGACTTTGGCATGGACCAGAATGCAGAAATCAGCTTGTCATATAAAGATGTTGGGCATCATGCTATAGAATTTGAGAAAATTTTAGAGGTTGCTTGAATTTATTTAATGAAACCAATAACCTCCATGAAGCTGGAGTTAAATGGAGAGAAAAAAAAACACTCTTATTCCCGCGGTGTCTCAAATGAATGACATTTTAAAGGAACATTAACTTACTTACCAGCTAAGACAAGGATCTCTTCAATTTAACAAGGTGTTATCGTGATGTAGACAAGTTGTTCTCTCATGAAAAGACTTAAATTTCTATTTTAAAAACCGAAGTTCTACATTTGATAATGTTACTCAAAATGTAACGAGCTGGCAGTGATCCAAGGTCTTCTGCGAGTCCGCACAAGGCTGACTTCAGAGAAATCAAGCTAATCAAAGCAGTTCTACGTCACTCTTTGCTGAGGGCGTCCGAAGAGGAAGAGCAGAGCCCTGGAGTGAAAAGAATCTGAAGATCCTTGGTGGGGGAATTCGGGAGTGAGGCCGCCATGCCAGGAAATACATTAGCACCCAAACAAACGATGCGATTTTAAAAGACAGTCACGTGGTTCCTAGATAGCACTGAGCTAAATTAGTACACACATCCCTTTTGGGGGTCTGCCCCTCTCCTGTACAGGATTCAAGAAGCCAGAGAAGAACTTCAGTTAAAGAGGGCCTCTAGGAGACCTGTAAATACAAGTTTGTATTTGCATGTTGTTGAGTAGTAGTATAATTTGGCTCTCTGGGCTATGTAAGAATCGTTATTTTTTCAGACTCTGGAAAGACTGGTCCTGTTGTTATTAATAGCTCTTGAAATAACGGCCACTTAAAGAGTACTTTGAAAAGCAACCATAAATATCTATGGCCATGGAAACGCTTTAGTCAAGATAAGGAGGTGCCTCAACCCAAGATGTTTTATTGATTGGAAATAAGCGTCTTTGAAAAAAATAACACATAGGGGAGCGTGTATGTTGTCACTGTGCCTGTCGAGCACTGTCTCCTTCCAAAACAAACTTCACCCCGAGTTCATGCTGAGGGGGGACCACAGATGGCCATGTTTATACCGCACGAGCCTGCACCCCTGCTGCACTGAGGCAGACTGGACAGAATTGAGCCCGAAGGTCGCCATCTCTGTCTGGCAAGCAGGTGCACCATGTTGTAGAGACTGAAGAAGGCACCAGCCACATTGGTTTGTCTATTTAAATGATCTCCTGGAGTGAGGCATTTATCAGCCTGGGCTGCCATTGACAGTGGCCTAACTGGCAATGACTTACCACAAAGGATTCTGCACATAAAGCTATTATATGCAAAAAGATTTCTGGAATCTGACTAGATTCAAAGAGGCAGCTTACCAGAGGCTTATGGGCTGAGAGAAGCAGACACATACCCTATAATACACACATCTGGGTGACGGCGCTCACAGGAGCAGCCCGTGGCCCTCCTGTGTTGAAATCACTGGGGGCATTTCTCTAAAATGCAGACTCCCCCCGCACCCTGAGAGGTTCTAATGCCCCAGGGCTGCTGTGAGGCGAGTGGGTGGTGATGCACGGCCGGGACTGAGACCCACTGCTTGAGAAGCACAACCCTACAGAAACATAATGCGAGCCACACAGACAAGCTGCGTATGCCATTTAAAATTTCCCAGTAGCCACATTTAACAAAAGGATAAAGTGAGTGGGTGAAAATTTTAATAATATATTTCATTTAACCTAATATAGCCAAAATATTATTGTTTTAGCATACAATTAATATGAAAAAGTTACTCATGAGATATCCTGCAATCTTTGTTTGCACAGGAAGTCTTCTACATACTAACGCATCCTCAGTCGTCGAGAACAGCAGCACAGCTCAGTTTGGACCGGCCACATTTCGAGTGCTCCACAGACACACGTGGCCAGCACTGATGTGCTGCATGGCACAGGTATAGAAAAAAGAGCCATGACGTTCTGCTTTCCCTAAAGCTACTGTGACTCCTCAGCCCGCACAGGTTTGAGTCAAACGCTACATTGATCTTTGTTATTCTTCCCTCTTAATCAATGCCACGGCCTGGAGCCCCATAGCCCTCATCCCTGCCACTTTGACCTGCTAAATTCCTATCCGTGCTTACATTTCAGCTCAAACAGAACTTCCTCTTTCTTGATTGCCCTGACCCCAATCACCTCCCAACACCACCCAAAACAAAACAAATACAGCAAACAAACATGTACACAAAACCCAGGGTCCCCAGTTCCCTGTTTCCTTGTTATACGC
This sequence comes from Equus quagga, assembly GCF_021613505.1. Classification (NCBI taxonomy): domain Eukaryota; kingdom Metazoa; phylum Chordata; class Mammalia; order Perissodactyla; family Equidae; genus Equus; species Equus quagga. Next base: position 124,068,810 of record NC_060274.1, on the reverse strand, counting down.
CCTCAGAGCGAGCGCTGTGTTTCTCTCACAACACTTATCACAGTTGGCTCTACAGCAATTTGTGTGATTGATAATTATTCACTGGCTCCTTCTCCATGAGGGAAGGTACTGTACTGTATCTAGCAGAGGGTCTGGCTCATAGCGCATATTCAAAATAATTATGATGAATAGATGAATGAATTCCTAATTCTGGACTTGAGCCTTCCCCTCTACTTTAACTAGCTTGAGAGAGTCTGTTCTTTGCAAAAAAAAAAAAAACAGAATAAGACATCTTTTATCCAAAAGTTACCCTAAACATGTCAAAAGGAGGAATGGGATAAAAGTGCATTTTAGAACATTCTTATGTATATATATATATATATATACAGGGCCATTGTGAGACTGGAGTTGCTGGGAGTTCCCTCTCAGGGAGGGGAAGCCAGGTTACATTCTGGAAGCATCAGTGTCAGTATTTCCGGTAAATCACCTAACGGGATCTCAGAAAGTAAGAGACGTGAGCCTCGAAGTCTCGACTAATTTGTGTAAGTTTTTTCTCATTCTCAACAAAGATTCCGTTTTGTACATAATCTTGTATTTGTAACTTTGTATTCTTGTTTTGTAAAGTCTTCCCATCGCCCAGCTGTTTGAAGCCTTAAGCCCCACAAAACCTGGATCCACACCTGCAGAGAACAAAAGCTTTCATCCTTTGATCATGTGTATATTATGAAAAAGAAAGCAATCTTTTTCCAAGAATTTGGACAGTAATGCTTATCTATTTATCTTCCTTGTCAAATTGAACAAATCAGCACAAAACAGGTTAATGGTGCCAGATTTTAGGGGAGTGTGAGAAGGAATGGGCATGGGGGTGCTTCTTACCACAACCCTGAATACTGCTCTGTGAGGACCAGGAAGATCACAGGGCTACCAGCAGACTGTCCTTGGGCAAAGGGCACTCTACTTCGTTCAGTCAACTTCATTAGTTAGCACTAAAGACTGGGGGACTAGGGCAATGAAGGGCTGGCAGAAACAGACTGTCATCAGGATTTTTACACTCTCAAACATATTCAGCACATATAAAATTTAGGAGAGTACTATAAATAATTAAGTACAAATTGGTATTTATTCATTCATTCATTCAACTGTGAATCAATTCCTATGATATACAAAGGGTGTGATAAGTGCCAGGGGTACAAAGGGAAGCAATTCGATCCTTCATTGAGTCTAGAGTCAAGGGATGGCATCACTATTGCAAGAGTTCAGAGCAACAACAAAATAACCTTGGTTGGTGTGACTAGGAAAGGTTTATAGAGAGGGCAAATCTTGAAACAGATCTGCCAGGAGAAGAAAAATGTGTACAGAAAATATGAAGGGAAACACAATTTTAGGAGAGGATATCACCATCAAAGTTAAATTAATAAAATAATCCTATAGCCTCAATCGAGTATCACCCATTGATATTGAATCATAAGATATTACTGATAATTTTTGTTACCTTTACTGTTATCTTTTGAATTTCCATACTTTGTTTCACTTCATTTGTTGAGATTTTTGAATTATTACAGAGATACGCAATGTATGTAGACATAATAAATAAATATAATTTTTATGGGAAGAATGGATTAGCAATGTAAAAGGCATTCTATATGGACTATCAAAAGGTATACATTTACTCTAAATAACGTTTTGTGTTCACGCTTCATCTCTTCTCCTCTTGGCCTAATGATCAGGAACCTGGGGTTGAGCTGAGCAAGAAAGTCAGGAGGCCATAGGAAATTCCCATTGAAAATGAAGCTTGAGTATAGATGGGTTTGGTACGTACCCTTCATGCCCCTGTTAATCCTCACTGTTAAGTAGCTTTCACTTCCAATCATTTCTTCGTCTTTTCATTTAACCATAATGCTATCCCAGAGTGCTAAATAGCTTTTGTTGGAGAAAATAAAATAGCTATTCTATAACCTTTAGAGACTTAAAGAGGGAATACACAACATGCCAAAAAGCAGATAAGTTAGAAACTTAAATAAGAACTAAGATTAGAAACTGAATTTTGCTTATGATGAGTGACTTAATAAAAGTCATTAAAAAACAACTGTTACAACTTCTCTCACACCCCCAGTCCTGCTGTAAAAATAATGATTGAATCCAACAATAGGCTCAAAATCCCATTTTATTCACTGTAATAATACGTAGGGTTTAAAATCATTTTTATGAAAGCACAAATTTCTCAGTGAGTAGAATGCCGCAAAATTTCTCTTAGACTGCAGAAATATCTTAAGGGGACTTTGTTCTTTGTAGCCTTGGTCTCAGAGCGCTCAGATACTTGGAGCTCCCGCAGCACAGAGGTAGTTACCTGTCCAAGATCCCAACGCTGCCTCACCTGCCCAGGTCCCCGAGAATGATACATCATGGGGGGAAATGACTAAATCAGGGCTGCCTCTACCGCTTTTTGCAAAATTGTAAATTAAAAAGAGGTGACCTAACTCACACAACTCAACAACAAAAAAATGAACAAACCCATCAAAACTGGGAAGAGGATATGAACGGACATTTTTCCAAAGAAGATATACAGATGGCCAATAGGCACATGAGAAGATGTTCAACATCACTAATCATCAGGGAAATGCAAACGAAAACTACACTAAGATATCACCTTACATCCGTTAGAATGGCTATAATCACCAAGACAAAAAATAACAAATGTTGGAGAGGATGTGGAGAAAAGGGAACCCTCATATACTGCTGGTGGGAATGCAAACTGATGCAGCCATTATGGAAAACAATATGGAGATTTCTCAAAAAATTAAAAATAGAAACACCTTATCACCCAGCTATCCCACTACTGGGCATCTATCCAAAGAACTTGAAATCAACAATTCAAAGGGACTCATGCACCCCTATGTTCATTGCAGCATTATTCGCAATAGCCAAGAAGTAGAAGCAACCCAAGTGCCCACTGACTGATGATCGGATAAAGAAGATGTGATGCATATATACATATATATATATATATATATATATATATATATACACACACACACACACAATGGAATACTACTCAGCCATAAAAAAGACAAAAATCACCCAATTGCAAAAACATGGTTGGACCTTGAGGGTATGATGTTAAGTGAAATAACCCAGACAGAGAAAGACAAACACCATATGATTTCACTCTTATGTGGAAGATAAACTAACATGTGGACAACGAGAATAGATTGATTAGTGGTTGCCAGAGGGGAATGGGGTTGGGGGTGGGCATAAGGGGTAAACGGGCACATATATATGGTGATTGAAAATAATAATGTACAACTAAAATTTCACAATGTTATAAACTATTACGACCTCAATAATTTTTTTTTTTTTTTAATAAAAAGAGGTGACCTCAAGGCTTGGTCAGTTTAAAACACATTTGTGAATGTTAGAAAGTAGTGACCCTCCTTTGGGTGTCCACAGCACTGCTTGACAGGGGCTGGATTTCAACTCTCATTCACTCCTTATCCGAGAGTCCTTGTGCAGTGAACTACCTGTGCAACTATAAGGGTGACCTTGGTCTCAGATGTCTAAGAGATGATGGCCTTTCTATAAACCCAGACTTGTGTCCTCAGGAGTTTACCTATTACACTTTGTATAATGCTTAATAAATCAATAACCTTATCCCCCATCCAGAATTTGAAATCTCTGTCTAGAAAATGGGGCTTTTCTTTATTTTTCTGGATCTCAGGATGTCTTTTGAGTTCTTCTTCCGATAGCTCAGAGCTGCTTCATTGCATCATTAAGCAAGGCAACGTTGTTGAATCTGTAGCTCCCTTGAAGTTCCTCGCTGATGCTTTAACATGCCATACTTCAGTTTTCTGTGCTTGAAATCTTAGTAACAGTGTGAGCTTGGACTCATTGTAATTTCTGCTCACCCGCTCCTGTTTGGTGCTCTCCATTCACGACCCTTCAGGTCTTGACATTTTTTCCCCTCCCCACCTTAAATTGTGTGGAATTGTTTTCCCTCCCCACCTTATTCTACCACTCTATCCTACCTCTCTCATGGAGGAGAAAGGGTCTAAAAAACTCATTTACACCAAGTATGTGCATTTCAAAAGTAGCTAAAAAATACTTCCTGAAATAAATAAATATCTATTCGTAAAATTCTGTGCTCCTTTGGAGAAGGAGTTTTGGACAACAGTGGTTTCCTGAGAGCCTCATATCAGGGAATGAAAGCAGGAGCCCATTCAGCCTCTGCAGGAGGTCCTCCTCATTTTGTGTAATCTTCCATGTCTCTACTTCCTCTGCTTCTATTTTCCTTTACCAGTCTGATCTTTTGAAAATCGAGTAGGTTTACCTCATATGCATCTGTCTCTGTCATACAAATATCAACTAAATAAAGCAAACTCATTTGTTTGCATCTACGGAGCTTCCTAGGGTGGAATCCAGAGGCCTCCCTTGACCGCTGGGATCGTGCAAAACAATTGTCTTTGAGTGATGAGCGCCTCCGCTTTGTTAGATGCTATGTCTCCAGAGACTCAAACGCATACACGTACTCTCTTCCCTGTATGTCTTACTCTGTAAATTGCTTTTCATTTTATTCAAAGTGATTCCCCAGAGAGTGAAACTGATTTTTAATTTTTTAGGGGGAGGGAGAAATGAGACAGAAGGTCATATTTAAATATCAAAGTATCCATATGTATGACTCACGTTGAATCCATCTCTATGTATGATTTCTATACTGCAATAGCATGTGGTCCCTTGGCCTAATTCCTTCTGGGTAGAGCACCTTTTGAGTGAAAGAGATAAAAGGTATTAAAAAAAATAAAATACCATAACCTCACTCTACCACTTCTTAATATTATGCATAAGTCAAATTATTTCAGGCAAACCTCAATCTGATCCAAAGAGTGATAGTAGATAAATTACAGAGGAATACTGAATATATTGGTATTCATTCATTTATTTGTTCACCCATGAGTCAATTCCTATGATATACAAACAGTATAAGTGCCAGGGGTACAATGGGAAGCAAATCGATCCCCCATTGAGTCTAGAGTCAAGGGATGGCGTCACTATTGTGAGAGTTCAGAACAACAACAACAAAATAACCTTGGTTGGTGTGATTAGGAAAGGCTTATAGAGAGAATAAATCCTGAAACAGATCTGCAAGAAGAGAAATGTGTACAGCAAATATGAAAGGAAACACAATTCTAGGGGAGGATATCGCCATCAAAGTTAAATTAATAAAATAATCCTATAGCCTCAATTGAGTATCACCCATTGATATTGAATCATAAGATATTATTGATAATTTTTCTATTACCTTTCCTGCTCTCTTTTGATTTTTCACCATAATATTCTGATTTTATGACTCAGTTATGGAATTCCATGTTGCATCATACCATGGGCTTTTACAGGAAATAGAAAAATATTTAGGTTGTCCTCACTTATTAAATACCCACATTAACTGTGCTAGGGTCCCAGGGGGTATCTCTTAAACCCCCTACACAAATAACAGGGTATATTTTCTTAGATCTGCTGGAAAAGATTTTATGTTAGACTACAAACTCAAAAACCATGATCTCTACACCTTCTTTAGATATGGCTCATCACCTCCCTCTTGTCCATGCTTCACTTTGCTTCTGTTCTTCATCTTTTCCATGGTTTCCTTGGGAAAAGATTTTCTGATTCAGTAATCCATGGTACTTGCCAACACCACTTTATTTGCTGATCATTCCCGACAGGTTTGACACAATAATCAGTCTAATCTTGCCCTTTTTCTTTGAGGAGAGAGAAGGCACGAATATAATGGAATGTACACTCAACTATGGATAAAAATACTAATTGTTCTCAAAATTGTGCTCCTATTTAGGAAGAAAACCCTGTAGAACCTAGAATTTTATGTTATCTAGCTTCTTCCGAACATCTCATTGAGAGCAGTGATATTGAGCTTAGATCCTATGAAGAATATGCATTCTCCACATCGCTAACTGTTCTGTTTTTGACCCTAGCATTGACTTCTAAGCCACAGGAAGCCTGCTCTTTAGAACAAAGAAGCTTCAATTATTGCGATTCACTTCGAAGATCATGTTCTTGACTTTTACTGAAGCCTTTTAAAAAACAAAGAAACAGCAAAAAGTCCTATAAGAACTGCTTCGTATTTATTATAAAGCCCTCCATACAAGAGTCTACATAAGAAAATGCTCTTTGAATTTTGCTTGGTATGAACTTTTTATCTTCTCTGAAAAATCTGTAATTTTTTTAAAAATAAGTTTTTTATTTTTATTTATTTATTTATTTATTTTTTTGAGGAAGATTAGCCCTGAGCTAACTACTGCCAGGCCTCCTCTTTTTGCTGAGGAAGCCTGGCCCTGAGCTAACATCGTGCCCATCTTCCTCTACTTTATATGTGGGATGCCTACCACAGCATGGCGTGCCAAGCGGTGCCATGTCCGCACCCAGGATCCGAACCGGCGAACCCCAGGCCGCCAAGAAGTGGAACGTGTGAACTTAACCGCTGCACCACTGGGCTGGCCCCCCAAAAAATATGTTTTTTAATATTTTTATTTTTACCTAAGTGGGAAACTCATTTTCTTCCTTAGTATTATCTTCATATAAGACAATAATTTCCCTGCCTCTACTTTTATGAACTATTTTAAGAAAAGAGAAAAAGGAGAGCCATTGATATTAAAAGAAAGTGTCTGCACTGGTGATAAATTTTAAGAGGATTTTGATACCAGAATTTGAAGAAAAATAAAAAGGAGGAAAGAAATGTATCAATGTGCCCCAAGATTTTCCATATTTTAATTTTATATATTCCTCAAACCCACTTTGATACTAGATATAGTCATCTCTGAACTGATGCCCAGGAAAGTTAAGCGATTTGCCCCTGCCAGGAATCTACTAAACTTCAGAGAAGAGGCTCAAATGCATGTCCGACTATGGCTTTCATGCTAATTTTACTAAATCACGCTGGAAGGAAACTATTAGAAACCACACTCACTTAAAATATAATTCTGTGGCTTATACCTCTAGATTACCGTAGAAAAAGATTCTGCACTTCTATTACCTTTATATATATATCGGCAGGCCACACCTCATCTTCCCACCACTCTGAATCCTTAAAGGTTTGATATAAAAACTTTGACCCAGGGGCTGACCCGGTGGCATAGTGGTTAAGTTTGCATGCTCTGCTTTGGTGGCCCCAGGTTCATGAGTTTGGATCCCGGGTGCAGACCTATGCACCACACATAAGGCCATGCTGTGGTGGCATCCCACACACAAAATAGAGGAAGATTGGCAATGGGTCTTAGCTCAGGGCCAATCTTTCTCACCAAAAAAAAAAAAGAAAGAAAGAAAGAAAACTTTGACCCATCCAGGAAAAAAAGAAAGTGATTGTAGAAACGGGAATGTGGAAGCACATATCGGGGTGAGGGCACCTGAGACCATGTGCTTTTTGACTGGAATTATTGGAGTTGGCATGGGAGAGTGAAAAGAGCCTCAGACTTGGAATTTGAGTCCCCAGCTGTTACCAAGCACCCACTCGAGTTTAGGAAGTCACTTAACCTCTCCAGGCCTCAGTTCCCTCATCCATAAATTGTAATATTGATACTGAATCTTCTCTAAAGTCCCTTGCCGCCCTAATACCCCTCCCTGTCTGTTCTTTGTCTATAAGCTGACTGTTCTAATTTATAGCTGGACTTAGATGGTTCTGTACATTTATGGGAGAAGCCTCCCCATCCAGGAGCCTGGACATCTCTACGAGTTACAGGAGAACAAGTTAGAGGGGTGGCAATAGCCACAATAGGCAAAAATTGTCTGATGAAAAAAATTAAGGACTTCTGGCATGGCTACACAGAGCACTAACTGACACAGTCTGATTCAAATGTATTTACTTAATATCAACTCTCTCTGTACTCCAGACTGGTCATCATCCTGAATGATTTCACCGGGGGGTTATATTTCCTACGGTTTCTTGTCATCTATTCCTTCACCTATTTCTTTTTCTATATTATTTTTATTTATATATATTTATTTATTTAACAAGACATCACCATCGTTACATAGCACCAATCCAACACTAAGATGTTGAACTTGGCACTCCCTATTTGCATTCACTGTTTTAATCAAACAACTATCTGTTGGGTATTTAATATGCACTTAAGACTTCGTTAAATGCTGAAAGAAACATCAAAGTAGGGTGCAATCTGATCTGCGTTCTCTCCCAATTCTCCACTCAACCTGCATTATTGAGCTAGTCACTCGACATACTGTATTTCTCCAAGCTCCACATGATTCTTCCTGCTGTCTGAGTTCCACAGTGAGCCATTTCATTTCTGTTTTTGTCCTCATCCTACATATACAGTGTCCTTAACTTTTTCCATGCTTATCTCTGAACTGGAGACCTCTAATACCCTAGCATCATTCCTTTTTAAAAAACAATTGCATTAGACTGGAGAGATATCAATATGCCATGAATGCCCGATGGTAGTTCCATAGCTCTGGGCCCTATTTAGTGTGGTAACTATTGTAGCTGGGCATGTTCCATGCCTATGGATCTTTTACTTAAGGTAATGTCCACTGTAAAGAGGAGACTTCTAAGACAGGGGCTCCTGCACCTGCTGCGGGGACTCTCATCTCCTAGCACCTGGGCTGTTACCTGGGTGACCAAAGGGCCTGCCTCCTGCAGATTGGGTCAGACTGCTGAGTGGACTACTGCAAGGACTCTCACTGAAAGGGGCCACCTGGTGTCACCCTGTTTGGTAAGTTTGCTTCCTGTTGAATAGACTTCTGAGTGAACTGTTGGCAAATGTGGCCCATGATTCCTTTCTAGGTCTCAATGTTTACCTGGACCCTGAAAGTCCGCCTGGTGGGTCTTGCACAACTCTACTTCCATGATCGGCCATCTATTTCGTTAATTAAGCAACTCCATCACTCCACTAAAACTATTTTCTCAAAAGCCACCAATAATCTTTTCTTTTTCCTTTTTGTTCAAAACAAAGGCTTTTTCATTCACTTGATACCCAAGTGTTTCTAACACTTCTCAGTGCCCCATCTTTCATGAAATGTTCTCTCACTTGGGCCTCGTGTGTTGTTTTTTTTCTTTTTTGCCTCATAGCATCCCTAATCATTCTTCTGTTTCCATGCCTGATTTTTTCTCTCTCTTTTATTTCCCAAGAATGCTAAATTTTCTGAAAACCAATCCTGGCATCTTTTCCTAGAGTTTCCACTCGAAGTCAACCAATCTTATGATCTAACATTATATCCAAATCTTCATCTTCAGTTTGGTCCCCTCTCTCCCACCACTATATATTTTCATTTAGCTACACTGCTATTGCCCCAAGTTCAACACGTCCATTAACTGCCCCCTTTCCCACCATTCTCTTCAAACAGGCAGAGAGACTTCATCATCTCTACCAAGTGTACCTGCTAGTGTTAGAAATCGGGTTCCAGACCCAGGACTCACGTGTAATACCTTCTCTCCTCCTGTCATTTTATGTAGTCCATCATCTTGTCCATTTTTCCCTTTGAAATCTATTTCTGCTGCCCTTTGTCTTCATTCTCATTCCTACCACTTAGTCCAGGCCATCACTCTACAACTCCACTGCCTTTTAATATCCTGTGTACTGCTACCACATCTGCTATCCCTAACTCACTTATCACGCTATTTCCATGCTCAGTGACCTATGCTAACACGACAAGAGGATTGTAATGTTTTATGTCCCTAGACAAATGCAGGCCTCCTTTCAAACCTAGTTATTAACACTCATCCAAATAGCCCTTTTAAATTTTACAATCTAAAGACAACAAGATCCATCTTTCTCAGGCCGAGAATCAGAAGGTCTCTTCTGTGATTTTTGAGAATTTTCTCTCTCTAGCTCACAAAGTCTTTCTTCCCCACCAACCACAGGGCCTGCCATTTTAGTGTACTAAGGAAATAAGGTGTGAAGCTTGCCTAGCTACTAGCTAGTGAGCATCTCCCTTTCCACCATCCAACATAGTATATATAAATAACAAATTCTAATATCTAAATACTGAGTATATGGTCTTATTTTTTAAAAACCCATGCCACACATCCTTTTTCTTATTAAAATATGTACAGAGATTTTTACCCATCATTTACATGCAAATAGAATGGAAAGTGGTTTTATTATAAAATATAATATGATGTTAATTATTCTCTATTTTTGACAAGTCGTGAAAACTTTATTTACCTCAAGAGTTACAAAATTCTAGAATAAGTACAAAACTAAACATAATTAACTTTCATTTAAAAATATATGTAGTACCCAAAGCATAAAATATACAGTATTCAACACTGTAAACTTAGGTGCTGAAAAAGACAACCAACCAAAAGGGTGAGGTCCAGCGTGCTGCCCTAGACATTTCATATGCCTAAAAGAACAAACACACAAACACTTGACCGGGCAGAGGAGCATCATCTATGCATGCTTCCTCTTCATTGCAGGTTTTTTCCATCATAATTTTATGTTGAAATTGTTCACATGTGCTGCCAATATACCACTGTAATTATAATATAAAAATAAAGGCAATTCTATGTTTCTTCCCTTTTCTGAGCAAGATAATTATATTTCTTTGGAATATAAATTGCAACCATTTTTAGAATTAGAAATTCTTCAAAGAACAATTAAAGCTTTGCTGAAACATGAAATAGAAGAGCGTTCTAAAGAAGATTATAGTGTTTCAATTCAGTGCTTCCAATGAGAATTTAAAAAATTGGCTTAACTGTTGTCCAAAGTCAATACCTCAGATTCTAAGATGTCAGGCTGTGTATTCTGAATGAGTTTAAATATATTCAACAATATAAGCAGCCTTGTAAACTATGAAATTATTCATGCGAATCAAATGTTTATTTTCTCTACATAATCGAAAACAGGAAAAATCATATGGTTGTAATATTAAAAATGATGAGCTTTTAAGTAAAAGTTTAAAGCATTTCTCCTATCTAATTTCTTTTACAGAAAGAACGAATGGAAATTATTTTTTTTTTAAAAAGTTAAAGTTCTTAAAGTAAGGGAGTAAAAAACTCCCACAGGTCTAAACTATTATCCGGATCAAAATCATTATTTTTAGAGTAGTATTTCATTTTTACACTGGTGCTTGGCTATACATTTTTCCTTTCTTTTCCTCTAATACTTTGGAAGAGTTAGAACTGTGCTTTTGTTCTTCTGACGTAGTTGTGAATACTGTGCTGTAAGTTGCATCACAGGAAAGCTTATAGAAGCTTTTCTTAGAGAAAAACACCAGCAGTGGTAGCCATCTGGTGATTGGAGGGTCTCCCAAAAGTTATGAAATTTCTACTGAGTCACAGTAGGGAAGAATTCTGCCTTCAACCTGACTGATGTCTCTCATTCTCACAAGAAGATCATGGAAGAGGGAAAACACACACATACACACACAGCTGGAGACAACACTGGCATTATATGAAAGCAATAAAATACCCAGAAGACAGAGGTCAAGAATTCAGAGACAGATGAGGTGGAAAGAGCAGAAATTCACTACTACATTGGAGTCAGAAGATGGGGGAATGAATCCCATTTTCCCTACTTACTGTGTGGCTGGAGCAAGTACTTAAAATTCACAGCCCTCATCTTTAAAATAGGAATAATACTTATACCATATGAGATTAACACTTGCCAATAAGATACTGCATCAGCTCAGGGCCTGATACATAAGACACACTGAGAAAATTATATTCTCAGGTACACAGTATCCAGAGACCACTAGTCAAGCCTGAAGCCTGAAGACTGTTCTGAATTGTGGCATGACGTGATCAGAATCGTGTGGTGTCCAGCTGTCCAGAAGAAAGGCCCTTTCCACTTGAGCTCTGCTCTAATGGCAGGGCACCCACAGTGGGGCCTCTCAAACTTGAAGAGATGGTTTTGTTGGCAGTAGTCCTACACTTAGTAGTTATCACTATTACACCTGATCGTTATTCTTATTTTAGCTTTCAAAGTCTTCAGAGATCTCTGGTTTCCTGTCCCCAACGTGAATCCTTCCATTCTTGTACAGAGAAAGTGATTTTTTTAAGTCTCAAGAAAATGGTAGGGCATCAAAGCAGTGCAGTCAGGTGCTGCACATGACATTTTGGTCAACGGGCTGCATGTATGACGGTGGTTCCATAAGGTTAGACCCGCAGAGCGTCGATGTGCAGTAGGCTGTACCATCTAGGTTTGTGTAATACTGTAGGGGAGAAAGAAATTTTCCTCTACCCTTCTAGGCTCTTCCTGCTTGTCTAAGAATTAAATTGACATGAGACAGATTAACAGGAGAAAAACAAACAAAACTTTAATAAGATATATACATGGGAGAAACTCAGGAAAAACAAGTGATTGTCAAAATGGCCAAAGCTCTCACCTTAAATACCATCCACAGCTAAAGACAAAAGAAGACGTTGGGGGTGGGGAGAATCAGGGACTTCAAAGGGAAGGAGGACAATTCACAAGTAGGTGAAAAGGAGCAAACATTTGGAAAACAAGCATTTAGTTGGCCACAAAGAAACAAGAACACAGAGCGGAACCCAACAAACAGGCTCTTCTAGGTTCCTCCCTGTGAACCATCCAGTTCATGTTATGCTAACATGATGGGTGGCTTACTGAGATAGGATTTTTTATCTGAATTTTTTTAGGGAGTCAACGGGGAGGCAAAAAAAAAAAGTTTTTTTGAGTCTTTTGTTTTTTAAAAATAATCCTCGTGTTAAAGAAATACATTTTGGGGTGGCAAATTTTGTTCCCCTTCAATATACCCTACAATGTTCGCACAATGATGAAATCACCCAACGATACGTTTCTCAGAACATATCCCTGTTATTAAGCAACCCATGACTGTAATATCTTCTATCCTATAATGATACATTTTTTTCTTAAGAATAATGTAGAGAACTGCTACGTGATCAGTAACATTTATGTGGCTATGGAACCCTCATTTGTTGAAGAGGTGATTCTGGTCACTTTCTATATCATCTTCTGGAATAACAACTGAGTTCCAATACCTGTGCTCAGATCTGCTATAGAAGTTTCCAACCAGGGACTGATGCTGCCATATAAATGGACCAGCATCACAGCAGGCCGTAAGCAATACAATACAATACAAGGAAATTACCCAGGTTGTAATCACCTGAGCTAGGTATTTCATTCCCTCCCACTGGGGCTCTTTGAAGTTCAACTTCTTTAAGGTCATCTAATGCCATTTGATCTCTGACAAGGCCCAATCTGATTGTTGGAGAATAAGCAGAATGACAGGATATCAGTTAGTGAGCAGTTTATTGACACTCTCTGGAGGCAGCTTTCCTGAGTTCAAACCCAGGCTCTGCCACTTCCCAGCTGGTGAGCCTGGGCTGGTTATTCACCTCTCAGTGTTTCCGTTCTATCATTTGTAAACTGGGGGTAATAATTGTACCCACTGCACAGAGTAATCGTGAATTGAATTAATTTTTGTGAATGCATGGGGCATGCATAACACATCAGGAACTGTGTAAGTGTTTGATTAATAAATGACATGGAATAAATAAATCTACCATGGGCTTGGTATTGTGGTTGGTATTGGAATCCAAGGACAGAAACTACATCTCATGTTACCTTTCCCCTTTAATGCACAGTGTTGACTAGTCAGTCAGGGACCTTAGGAGACACTAAAGAGACAATTATTATTTTTCTAGCCTTATTCTTTCATTTAGGTAAGAAATTATTTCCCCTACTTTAGAGATGAACAAATGGAGATTTAGGAAGTTTAAATTACTTCCTAAAAGTAAAAAAAGACAAAAGAAACTTAATGAGAAGATATGAAATTAGAAACTGAGAAAAAAAGTTGTTGCAATCCTGTTGTGAGACAGAACTTTTTTGCAAGATGCAATTCACAGCCCATCCTGAAAAGTAATTACAATTTCTGATAAAAGCCTTGAATAGTTTTCTAACAGATTTTCATGGTATTTCATTCCTTTCCAGGAATATAGGGTTACCTACCCAGCTGACTGTCAGTTTTGGAACTTGCCTACATCTTTAACCCATTTTGTGACTAGCCTAATGATCTTTAAACAGACAACTCTTCATTGTTTCATTTCTTTTTTTTCCTACAAAATATTTTTACCAGCATGGGGCAGCCTTGAGTTTGGCTTACTCAGCAGCCACTCATTTAGTTGCGTGTTTGAAATAAAATCATGACATGGGCTGCAAATAATTTTATCTGAGAAGTTGTCTCAAATATATAAATTTCCAAATTTCTTTTCAGGGGAAGATTCGCCCTAAGCTAACATCTGTTGCCAATCTTCCTCCTTTTTTCTTCCTTTTTCCCCCTCGAAGTCCCAGTTCATATTTGTGTATAGTTGTAGGTTCTTCTGGTTCTTCTGTGTGAGCCACTACCACAGCATGGCTACTGACAGATGAGTGGTGTGGTTCCACACCCATGTACCAAACCTGGGCCGCCAAAGCAGAGTGTGCTGGACTTTAACCACTAGGCCATCAGGGTTGGCTCACATATTTCCCAATTTAATATAGCACTCCTTCCTATACCTACTGCTTTTTATTAATTCTAAAAACTCACAGATCCATTGATTTAGAGTTGGAAGAGATATTAGGGATCAATTAGGCCAACTTTCTTCATCAAAAACGTCTGCATCTTCTCAGCTGTAGCTATGGAGACTCAAAGAGAACTTTAAACTGAATATAAGTGTCTTGAATAAGCCACTACTTATACTTTCTAAGGGCAAAATTGTTGTTTTCTTTTTTTTTAAAAGATTTTATTTTATTTTTTTATTATTTTTTTTTCCTTTTTCTCCCCAAAGCTCCCCGGTACATAGTCGTATATTCTTCATTGTGAGTCCTTCTAGTTGTGGTATGTGGGATGCTGCCTCAGTGTGGTTTGATGAGCAGTGCCATGTCCGCGCCCAGGATTCGAACCAACGAAACACTGGGCTGCCTGCTGCGGAGCGCACGAACTTAACCACTGGGCCACGGGGCCAGCCCCAAAATTGTTGTTTTCTATTTGCAGCAATTTTTATTTATTTATTTATTGCCTCTCCCCTTACCATCCAGGCTCCAGACAAAAGTAAAAAAAAAAAGTCTTTTTCTCTCTCCCTATTTCTCTCTCCCTGTCCCCTTCTCTTTCCTTTCCTTCTGTCTTTCCTCTTTTTTTTTTTTTTAAAAAAAACAAAGCAACCCAAGATTGGAAAGAAGAAGCCCAGAGAAAACATGAGACACCCAGTGGTTCTAAAAACTCACCTTGCACCAAAATCACCTGGAGGGTTTGTCAAAAGTCAGATTGCTGGGCTCCATCCCTGAGTTTCTGATTCTGTACATCTATAGTGAGGTCTGAGAATGTGCACTTCTAGCAAGTTTCCTGGGGGAGCACATGGTCCCGGTCAGGAATCATATAGTGAGAACCACTGAGATAAGCTACCTCAGTGGAATATTCCATTTTGATTATCACATTTTTTTCTCCTTCTCCAAATTCCATAGCTCTCCCTCCCCGGGGAGAGAGGGTGGACTAAGAGAGGCTGATAGTCTGAGCACTTGAAGTTGGTGAGACTGTGAGATTGGAGGGGAGGCCGCTGAATAGATAGGGGTTAAAGGGATGTGATGGGACAGGATGTAGGGAAAGTTTCTTGAAGTATTGTAGTGGGAAGTTCCCTGTGAGAATTAGGTCCTCACCCTGAGAAGCCACTTCTGAATCTTCACCACCTGGCACTTTTTTGCTGAGGGTTGGATTGCATCAATTTAGAAAGGAAAAAAAGAGTGGTTGAGCATTCTGCAAGACTCTCTTAGGAAGAGGTCAGAAACTTCTTCACTACTTGAGCTTCAGCAGATTTCTCCAGGGGAGGAGATGAAGAGACAGAGAGATCCACACTTGGCCCCAAATCATCTTTGGTGGTCCCCAACATCCCGAGGTCTCCTCCCCCCACCTTCCCAAAGGCCTTGTTCCCTAGAACAAAGGGGTGGGGGACATGATGCAGTTTGTAATACATCCTTCTCCCTAATTTTTAAAATCCTTCAGGTGAGAATGTTACTGGCTCAACACAAGGCTGACACAAGGGAAGCCATATTGTAGAAAAGAAACCGTACTGTAACTTTGAATGACCTCTGACTAACTAACCCAGTGAGATATGCACCCTCCAGGAGATCTACCTGCTCTGTAAATTTTATGACCCCTGCTTGTGTATGTACCTCCCAGCTGCAATCAGACAAGAACTTTGTTCTTTTGAGTTCCTTAGCAATGTGATGACCCTGGACAGAGTCTATGCTGACAGCCATCATCAACGACAACTGAAAGATATGGTGTGGCAACTCCCAGTCTGTAACACCAATGAGCCAATGTTCCTAACCCCCTCCCCTATAACCCACTGGCCTATATAACTGTGTCAAGATTTTTGTGCCCCCTCTTATGATGGTTCTTTAGGACACTAGTGCCCCCCATCTTACACTTTGCTAGCTTATCACTTAATAAAACGCCCTTTCTCTGCCACCGTCTTGCCTCTTGAAGACTGGCTTTTGTCTCACAGCAAGCAGATTGTGCCCCTTTCTCCAGTAACAAGATGGTTCTAAGAAGGGGTAGGTCTTCTTAATCAAAACCATCCTCCCAAAGGTTTTCCTAATTAGAGGTTATTTGATTAACAAGTTTAACTTTTACGAATACACCACTCCTTCTCCCCCCACCCCCATAGCATCTATTAACTTCTTTGGAGCTGTTTTAACCACTGTTCCCAGCCTCAGATGGCTGTCCTTAGCATCACATTGGGAGCTGTTACAAACTACCAAGGCCAGGACTCTACCCCAGACACACATCATCACAATCAGGAGGTTGCAGTCTGGCATCAGGACTGCTAAAGTTCCCAGATGATTCTGATGCACCCTCTGAGGGTAAAAATCGTGGCTGTTTTAATCAAATATCAATTACATGTCTGCGAGAGCTGAGCTGTCTTTGAATCTGGGTAGTGAGGAAATGCCTGAACCATGGGCTGATTTAGGCAGCAAGAAAACTGTGTGAGTGTGCTGAGTGTCAAGAAAAAGAAATAAGGCTGGAGAGTGGGAAAGCTCTTTAGAAAAGGAGCCACCATCAAAGACCATGGGACTTTGGTAAGAAACATCCAGGGTTTTACTGAAATTGCTGCCCACAGTCACCAATGGCCTCCATCAGTGATGAGCTTTTGAGTGGTATAATGACTGGAAACCTCGGCTCATCCCAGTCAGCTGAATTTCCAGTCCAGCTCTGAACCTGCAGTGGGTGAGGGAGAGATGGAAAGCCAGTGCTTGAAATTTCTTTCGCCTCAGATGTCTTCCTTTATCATAGTGCATGGCTTGTGTGAGTCAAAGGGCTCCCTAATCATGGCTTCTCTCTGATCTGGAGACTGTTGTTGGGGCGCTCAGAGGCATCTCCACCTGGAGGATGCCCACAGAGGGGACGGTGGTTATTGCACCCAAGATGAGGTTTTTCCACTTTACCACGAGAGTTTGGTTTGAATTTCTCCTGGAGGAGAATAGGGTGCATTGATAGTAACTCCGGTAGCTTGTGCCTCTTACATGGTGAATAGAAGACAAACTTGAAATATTTGGTTAAAATCTCTGCTTAGTTATGAATTTAAAACTCAGTGACCCATATAGTGAATAAACACTACATCCTTAGGCTTAAAAGAAGCTGTTTCTTTCCTAGAGCATTTCTCTTGTCTAGCTGCTTTTTAACTAGCTGACCCAATGAATCCCTGGAAAATTTCTAGAAATGGGCTCCTATAGTGAGCATGTAACACTTAAATATTTTTCTTAACCTGTACAAACTCCTCATTTACAGAGTTGGCTTTGTATTTTCAACTAATTAGGTTGGGCAGAATTTTTTTGTTGGTCTCTGGAATTCAGAAATTCTATGTGTGTGTGTTTTCCTCCAATGGTTAAATACTAAGTATTAAGTTTTTCTTTCCAACAGAAAAACACGTGGATCATGAAGGCCATAATTATTTTCAAAGTAACATCTCTCTGCTTAGTCATGACTCCTTGTAAGCCATGTGGTCCCTTTATATTAATGAAGTTCTTTTATATCTTTAAATTCTTGTTCTTCATGCCTGCTTTCAAAATAAGCAAAGGGGGTTAAAAAGTAAAAACTCCCAGTTATAAAATGAATAAGTCATGGAGATGTCATATACAGAATGGGGACTAGAGTTATTAATACAGGATAGAATTTTTAATATCCTTTGACACTATTAGGAGAAACCTCAATATTCCAAATACTCATGTAAATAATGTTAAATAGAAAAAAAACTTTAAAAAACTTAAAGATATTTTTAAACAATATTTTTATCCATTCTAGTAATCAGTCAATCTTTATCCTCAAGGTTGGAAAAATATTCACAATGCTTGGCCTATAGCAAGGTCTTAGTAAATATTTTTGAATGAATGCATGCATGAATGCTTCACTGACTAAATGAAGAAATACCTATAGAATGTTTTTAAATGAAGAAAATGACTTATAGATAAGAAAATATAGGAGTTTTGAAGAAGGAATAAAAATAGAAATTGAACAGCCGTCAAGGCCAATATGGCGCCACAGGTCTGCGATTCCAATCGACTGTTTTGATGGGCATTACAGTTAACGCTCGTCAGCTGTCAAGAGGGCAACTTGATTCTATTGCTTAGCAATAGTCCTGCAAACAATAAAATGTATCTAATTCCTATTGAAAGCAATTTTATTCATTTAAATTAGGAAGACTACTGAGGAGAGAAAAGATAAAATCCAGATAACAAATTCTTTTAATGTAAAAAACATTATTATAATAATATCTGGAAAATATTCCCTCACTGGATTTTTAATTTCAAAAACAGAAACACTCTTTCTCAATCTTTATAACCAATGATATTACTTTGTATAACATTAGACACACAGTAGGGACTGGAATAGAGGTTTATGAAATGGGGGGGAATGAAGTAGATTAAAAGTTTCTTCCAGCTCTGTTTAGTGATTGATACTCAGAAACTTCTTTGCTGAGGTTAGGTTATATTCTGTACCATAATTTTCTGAAATAATTTACCTTTTTAAATTATTCCTTTTTTAAATTCACACAAGTTTTTAGCATTACTGTGTTTTTATAGAAACAATGACCAAAGTTTGAAGATAAAAGCTGAAATAACTGGACTTGGTTCTAGCATGAAGTTTCATTTGCAATCTAGAACAGTGAAAGCTAGTGAGTTTCCTCATAAAGACAAAGGCCAGTTGATTGGCAGTGCTGCCTGAGATTGACCCGGGGGAAGAAAGCCTCTGAGGCCAGGCTGGGGCTCAGTGATGCTGCCACACATAGAGCAGGATGGAGTGATGGAGCAGTGCCAAAGGCTGCTTCTTTACCTTCCCATAGAAAGGCACCCGCCTCCATCCCAATAACACACTCAGCAAAGTCAATTTGTGCACAAAGTATTCTCACGTCCCACAGCTCTCTAGAGAATCTCTGTGCTTCACACTGGGGAAAAATTTTTTTTCAAGAAAATAGATACTTTTTCCTCATTCAATGGCAGTATTAAAACAATTTATCTCCAAAATGAGAATTAATATTTTGAGAGCCAGCAAGGGGAAAGAAAAGTAATATAATGTACTTTTCTAGACAAAATCAAAATTATTTTTAAAAGTTAAGTATTTGAAGAGATTGCAAAATTCAACCTCCAGAGGTAGAAAACCTTTCCTGCTTTCCCCCTAAAGCCTTCTAATAATATCCTTACTTTTATTGCCTTTGTGTGGCAACATAATAAATGTTTTCCTACACCGGTATTAACTTCCTTTCTTGTTTTTTTTTTTTTTTTTTGAACTCATATAGTTCATTAAAATGAGCAGCACTAAGAATATAAGAAGTATCTTCCATAAGAGAAAATAATATGGGATGGGACTGATTTCTTCAAGTTATTATTAAATACTAAATGATTTTAAAAGAATATGCCAGGAAAAAGTGATTCCTTCGCCTGATGGCTATGATACCACAAAAACTGACCCCTCTCTTCATACTGGTCTTAGCTCAAATGCCACCCCTCAGAGAGGGCGCTCTGATCGCCCTTCAAAAAATGGTTTTCCATCCACTAACCTGCTTCGTTCTGTCCTATATCTATTCGTTTAGTGTGTATCTCCTCCATTAATATGTAGTTTCCCGGAGTACCAACGCTTCATCTCTCTTGTTCATTGTTGTATCATTAGGACCTAGAACAGTGCCTAATATTTGTTCAGTGAGTGAATGGATGGCTGGCTGGGCGGATAGACTGCTTTATACTGTAGGTATTTAATGATCAAGAGAGAATTATTGGGATATCTGAGACTGATACAATTTTTTGGAGACAAAAGTTAGCACTTAATAAGTCATTTATTTTAGCATAAAATACCAAAGTTCACTCCTGAAAATGGACTCCTTCATCCTCTTTTTATTGGGTTAGTGATGATTGCTGACCTCGGATCCCCTGGGTGAACTGATGAAGTTGAGAAGGGTCCTTTCTTCCCTGACCCTTCCCGACTATGTGGAGACTGGGTTGGGCTCTTGTGTGTATTGCTACAATTCTTGTATATTTGGACAAAGACCTGCGAGACCCAGGATGAAATGTACACAAAGCAAGAGTGGGGAAACAAAGCAAGTTTGGTTGAGATAATGTATCATTTAGCTTAGCAGTGGGAGATAAGGCTAGAAATGAAGACTGGGGCCAAAGGGTCAAGGATCTTGGGGAAGGATGGTGGGTAAGGAATTAAGACTTACTAAATCAAAAATGGAATCCCTACCCCGACCCCAAACAGGAGAGAATGAGAAAAGTAGGATTGATAATGTGTAGCAGAGAGATGTTCCCAGAAATAAAACTCCATTTCTTCATCAATAGGACCTATTTTTTCTTTGAGGAAATTAACTATAATTACAAATTATTATTTTGGTCTGTTCTTGGTGCTGACTAGTAGTAAAGTGTTAAGTTTATTAAAAAACCTTTGTTCATGCCATAGCCCTTTCAGCACTGAAGACCACCTGCTATTTTATAAAGTTATATGCTAAGCAGATGATGAAGATATGAGGCAAATGTACCAAAAACTGTGGCATTGATTTATAGGCTATCCAATGAGTTTTGCATAGCATTAATATCTTTACAAATTTCTCACCAGCAAGCAATCACCAGGGACACTGCTAAATATTAGGAAATAAGCAACAAGGTCTCTAAAGTCACCAAACAGATTTGATAAAGTTGAGGTGTAGGTGAGATCCACTATTTACCTTCACTTTTCCCACAATCACAAAAGGAAAAAAAAATTGGGTGACCTAAAACCTCCACTCTTAGATGATAAGCATCCAATTAGAAAATTGGAAAGTCATGTGGGAGAATTGGGAATGATGCTGTGGAGAGACAGACAGTGTAGGATGAAGGCAGGTTGTGTAGGTCCAGCTCACCCGGCACTCAGCAGGAAAGTCAAAGAATAGATAAGCAGACCAAAAGAATGGGAGTCTGTGGCATTCAACAATGGGGAGAATAGTGTGGAATGCAAAATACAGTGTATATAATATTCACAGATTCAGGGTAAAATGATAATTTACATCAAGTTGTTCTGCTTAAGCAAAACAGAAAAAAGTACTCTCAGGAAAATTTCAATAAGATTTCATCAAAATTGACTTATAAAAATAAATGTTTGCCTTTAGAGGGGTGAGTCTCAGTCATCTAGGACAATTATTTCTCGGTAAAGCCGGGTAAATACAGAATTTTTTCAGAAGCCCATTGCGTATCACATCTAAGGGCATGTATTCATATCCTATAGCCCCTTTCCTTAGAATCTTTCATTTGAGAATTTTCTAAAATTAGGGAATAATTATATGGGAAAGATTATCATCTATTTAGTGCCTAAAATACACCGAACAATGGATTGGCTGCCATAGGAAGTTATCATATGTAATCCTCTCAGCAAGAATGTTAGATAAGGATTGTTATCCGCCCCCCCAGTCTTCTTTAAAGATGGTAAAACTGATACTTAGAAAGTCATTCCATCCATCAAAAGCAAAGTAGCCAGAACTTCATTCAGATGTAGTCTCTTTTCACATTATGATTGCATCAATAAGCATTAAGATAAATAGAATTAAGAATTAGAATTAAGACAGATAAAAATGGTAGCTTGAAAAATGTTGATCAAAGAGAGTATCCTGTAAGTGACCAAAAAAAGCCCCCAAAACCAAAAAAAACCCCTTACTGTTAAGGAAGGGAGCGTTGTCATTTTGTATTTTGGAGGAAGGTAGAGTACATCAGACTGTAGGGCTAGTTAGATAAATGCCCAGAGAAGACTGCCAGTTGCGTAGTCCTGTTTTTAAATAATTCTGGTGGAATGAAGATAGAGGATACTAATAAAGGGCATAATAAGGCAAGGAAGAAACAATAAATGGAAACATCTGAAGTCTGCGTTAGATCCAAGCAGAGCTAAAGAAAACTTTAGGGTGTGGGGAGCAACATGATCAAGGTGTCAGTCTTTCAAAACACTGACAGTAGTGTGCAAAATGATCTGGAACGTGAAGAATCTGGAAAATCTGCCAGCCAGATGGAGATTAATCTTTTCTATCATGGCGCCACAGATTTCTGGGAATATACACAAAGATTTTACTTTAAACGAGAAATCCATAATGGAAGTTGCAGAACTGGACACATTTAAAGAAGAGGCATGGTATTGATTCCAGAGTTCTGGCTATGTAAATAGAGCAATAATATTGTCTTTAACACAGTCTAAACCTGGCACAGAGAATGTCACTAGAATGATGATCCTGTGCTAGTAAAGATTCGAGAATTTCTTAATAAACTTGTGTCATTCACAGCAGATATAACAGTAATAAAAGTTTTGGAAAAATTCTTTTTCACCGGAAAGAATGAATGGTAAAAATAAAAATGTTGAAGTGGGGAAGAAAAGAACCACAGCGGTGAACAATCATGAAGTTGATTGTACTGTAAAGAGGAGGATGAGTCAATGAAGAAAAACATTCATAAGGCATTGAAAAACCAGAAAACCAAGTAAATTCAAATCAAAAGAGGACGGTTGGCAGTCTTGCATGGTAAGAAGGAATACAAGTACACATGAGAATTCAGTTTTTATACAAGCCTGTTCTGCTTTATAAAGGTGTGTCAATAATTAGAGATTGGGCTTGCCAGATTGAGCAAAGAAAAATACAGGAAACCAAGTTAAATTTTGAATTGCATGAGTTGTTCTTATACTAAAGCATGGTTTGCTGTTTATCTGAAACTCAAATTTAACTTGGCATCCTGTATATTATCTGGAAATTCTCAGTAGATTCACCAAAATTTCACCTCTCCTAGTTGTTTTCACACTGGAAAGAAAAGTTGCAAAGACAGAAGGCAACCAAAAAAGTTCAGACACAAAGGAATAAGAAAAAAAGAAGAAACGATTTTTCAGGAGGAGACAATTAGAGCTTGTATCTAGGGTTGGACAAGAGATCCCAAGGCTTTGATATAAAGAACTTAGGAGGAACGGCCCAGAAGTCCAAAGATGAGAAAGTTATGCTTATCTTCGCCCTTAAGCAGAGAGGTCTGACTCCAAGAGAGAGAACTTGGTGTAAAGATGGATTTGCTTCGTCTTTATACTTTGAAGCAACATTCACTCTTAATTATTCAACCAAATGTCAAGAGCTCAGGATAAACTCGATGGTCTTTAGGTACAGATGTTATCCTATCTGAAAGGGCTGGGCACGACTCCTGCATTAAAGATGTTTACTCAACAATACTAATACAGGTTGAGCCATTTACTTCTGCAAAATTCAGAAAACAAAGACACCAAAATAATAGTTACATCTCTTCCTCCTCATCCCCCCGCCCCACCTCACAAAAAATAAATAGATGAACAAGGCTCAAAGAGATTTTCTTTTGGGTGCCAAAAATTCTGTATGTTTAAATGAGATGAATCATAACATGGAAACAATATCCTTTTACATGGCATTTTAAATATATACCTTTGGAATTTGTTTTCTTTTACAAATATATAATTATATAAAGAGATGTGAGGACAATAAACATGATGTGGATACTTTGCTGCTGGCCAAACCATCACCTAAGAACTATTCAGTGCTACAGTCAGTAATTGGAGGCTCTGGAGGTGAAAATGCTGAACAACGAGGAAGGTGACCTGCTGAGGGAGCTCAAGGACCACAGAGGAGATGGGAGCTCAGCGCTGAGTCAAATGTAGGTAGTGGGAAATTACAGTAATTAATTAACTTAATTGTTTACTCCAGAATTGGAAGGGGAAATGCCTGGGGCTTGGGAGGGAACATAAGGAAATCAACATATTTCCTATAGCAGAGGTACAGTGAGCTAAGGGCCTTGTTTATTGACATTTTACTATGGCAAGTTTACCTATATTTGCTTATTTATATAACATTATAAAATGAGTAGCCAGTCCTGGTGGTCTAGTGGTTAAGATTTGGCTCTCACCACCGTGGCCTGGGTTCTTGTCCCAATCAGGGAACCACACTGCCATGTGCTGGTTGTCATATTATGGTGGTTGCATGTTGCTGTGATGCTGAAAGCTGTGCCACTGGTATTTCAAATACCAGCAGGGTCACCCATGGTGGACAGGTGTCAGTGCAGCTTCCAGACTAAGACAGACTAGAAAGAAGGACCTGGCCACTCACTTTTGAAAAAACTGGCCATGAAAATCCTGGGAATGGCAGTGGAGCATTGTCTGATATAGCACTGGAAGGTGAGAGGATGGCGCAAAGAGACCAGACAGGGTTCTGCTCTGCTGTACACAGGGTCTCTAGGAGTCAGAATCGACTCCGTGGCACTATCATACATACACAAAATGAGTACCATTGTCATCCTCATTTCATAGATGTAAAAATTGAGCCACAAAAAAAGTTTATGCAGCTTTTCTAAAAACTTGGCTAGGAAGTGGCAGAGATGAAGGAAAAGGCATTCGGACTTGGAGCTCGTATCTGTCATATTAACACTTCAGTGTATTGTGGAAATGGCTTTGAATTACTGAAAAGAGAATGGAGGTATCTATAAAATATGTGTGGTATTGTTGTAGTTCCATAGAAAATCACGTCACATTAACAGTTTGGGGTTACAACGTGTTTTGTTGTTTGGTTAACTTTTGGAAACAGCAATGAAAACCTTGAACATTTATTAAGCAAAATTTATTCTATACTGTATCGCCCATTGTAAACACAATCATTTTCCGTAGGCAGTTTCCAAGTCCACTGCACTTAGCGGTTATTGACTTTAAGTTTGTATGCATAATCATGAATACCTACCAATAAGGTGTCCAAATTTTGCAATGCAAACTCAAGAGACAAAAAAAGAAAAACACTTTTGTGGTATTTTCGTCAATGTAGAATATCACTGCAGAGTATTTCATCTCTTGACTACTAGGTTCTTTGATAAGCTCATAAGAAGATTCCTCCTTATCCATAAAATTACCTAAATTCTCACTTTTTTTTTCTTTTAAGTTGGCTGATGAACGGATTGTCCATTTCCTTGTATATTAAACCCCATTGAATTATAACATTCTTAAGGATAGTTGCTCTACGTCTGTTGTGGTTCACCCTGAGGCGAGACTGAACAGTGAATATTGAAACAGTAAATAAGAGCAAGGCTTACAGGTAACTCTTCTACTCTACAGCACAGCCCCTTCTACTGAAGGATGCTTGCATAGCACTTGCTACCAACTTATAGGAAACGAATACTAGTTGAATCTACATCTGGGAACAGGAAGGAGGAATAAATGGTTAATGAAAGGAAATGTCTGAGAGCCTGCATTTGCCTATGCTTCCCGGGAAATAAATCCAGATGAAGAATAGCAGAATCTCAAGGATCTAGGATGGTCATATACACAGGCTATCTTGGGCACAGACAGTAAGAGAGAAATGTATTCTCAATGGGAAAATTAAGCAGAGGCGTTTGCTAACATTTATTGATTCTGATGTAAAAGGAAAACAAAATGAAAATTTTTGATGGCATTCCATTCAAACCACTAAAGCTGCTTCCTGCTTCAGCAGAATTGAGATGACTGTTAGGGAAGAATTAGAGCAACTAGGGGATACCCTGCAGGAGGCTGCGTGTGTCCGTGTGTGGGAAGGAAACTCTGATGTATATATCTCGTGACAATCCAAATTTAGTCTCTACTACTATGCTTTCCTCAGCACTCCCCATGGAATTTGGATTTCTAGACTTTGTATTAACTTTTTATTGATTTTTAACGCAAGCTGTGTGTTTACAGCCTGACTAAACATGTTTGTGCAACACTGTTTTAATGAACAGGAATAATCATAACTCATATACTTAAGTTTTTAAATGTTCAATAATGTTTCTACTGTAGTAACAGTTTGGGGCATGAATATCTGACCAAATTTCCATCATTATTTTCTTGTACATATTTACTTGTGCAGCATTATTTACTGGTACTACAGTAGCAGCAGTCACGCATATGCATGCCTGCAATGGACTCAAGCATTATTCACAGATTTTGCTCCATGCCAGTCTATGATAGGACCTGGCAACGCACAATGAGGAGACATGATCCCTGGCCTTAAGGAACTTGCTCTCTGCTGGAAAGACAGATATTCAAATAAGCGTTTATAATACAAAGTGAAATGAGCTGCAGTGGAGTTGTATATAAGATACATTTGAAAGGAGTCGTGAAGGCAGCCTCAATCCACCTAGAGAAGTCAAGAAATCCTTCAAAGTGGAGCCAACACTTGAACTAGTTGGAGAAAACAGGGTACTCTGAGCATGTGCAGAAATTTGGAAAACTACAAAGAGTTTGTTATTGCTAGAATACAGCTGAAGAAATTAAGACTGGGGAAGCAACAGAATATGAGGCTAGAAAGGCAGGCAGGAAAAGACCAAATTACGACATTATTTGACAATCCAAAGAGTATGTAACTTTTACCTTCAAGCCATTGAAGAATTTGGGGTGTGGCAATCACAGGGTGAGATTTGTAGCTAGATCAGTATGGAAGATAGACAAGGGAGAGCTGATTTAGGACACCAGTCATGAGGATTTGAGGAAGTTGATTTGGAAGAATTGAATAATTATTTGGGTGTGGGAGATAAAGGAATATGAGAACTCTAACTTGAGTCCCAGGTTTCTTGTATCAAATAAAAGTAAGTAATATAGGAGTAGGCTAAATTGTTGACAGTGCCCCTAACTCCAAGCAGAAGAAAATAAAATTCTCTGTATAGAGAAAACACTGAATTTAGATAAGCAGGATTCTCACAGGTTAAAATTAAAACAAACTCACAGTCAAAAGTCCTCCAGGCAAACAGGGGAATGCCACAATGAATGGGAGTCAGTAAAAAGAGTAAGCAAAATTTATAGACTCAAATGACACTGGAATTATCAGATACAGATTCTTAAGTATATGACATGTTTAAAGGATAGAATTGTTCTAAAAAAAATTGAGGAAACAACATAAAATTAGTGAATTAAAAACTCAATGGGTGACAAACAGCAGAGTAGACATAGTTACATAGAGAATTAGCCCCACATGGGGAATCAGAGGGCTAGTGGGATGTGCAGAGCACCAAGGAATGGGGGCAGCCAAACAGGGTATCTGAGTCTGAGCAGGGTGAAGAAGTGTCCCCACGTGGGAATGGCTTGATGCGGAGAGTCAGAGACTGATCAAGGTGAAGGGTGTCCCTGCCAGTAGGAGAGATGCTTGGTATTGGGTATGAAAGCCTGAGCGAGATGTGGAAAAGATCTGCACAGTAGAGGGGATGGCAGAGGTGGCAATGGGAAATTGGTTACAAACTGGGGATTAAGTATATAATTAAGTATATGGAAGACAACGGCAGCCAGGGCTCTTCCACTTGGAGAAAGGAAGTACAATTATGGGAAAGTGGAAAACTAGAATGACCTCTATGGAGTACTGGTGTGAATTCATGGTCTTCCATATGTGAAAACATAGAAAGAACTAAATATTGATGTAAATGTGTCTGTCTATCTACATATCTACTTACCTACGTACCTATGCATGTCTATACCTGTATTCCTTCCCTCTGTCCACTGAGAGGACCTGGGATCAGTGACACCACAATAGCAATGAACACATTTAGCACCCAGATCATGGCTTCTAAAATCGTTCTCCGCTAAAAGGAACTAAGACTCCCTGACAGAAAAAGAATCTATTCTGCAGGTAAAGTACAAGATGATCTTGGAACATCTGTTTGTGCCAGAAAGCAGGGAAATGCTCTAAAAATAATGTGACCATGATAAAATGACACAGACACCAGCTTTAAAGAGCTCCTAATGGCCAAATCTGGGACAACCAGACCATCAATAATAAGTAAAAGCAATGGATTTCAACCCATTAAATAAAATAGGAAACCATTAATCTATACTGATATAAGTAAATAAATAAATGGAAGGTCTTATTAGCAGAGAACATTTCTACGTTTCAGAGAACCTCCACAAAATACCTATTAATTACAAAGGAGAACAAAAAACCTTTTCACATTGGAGAAGCTGGCAGACATGACCTTAATCAAATGATCAAAATAATGGGATGATCTGAAATTGTACATCACCGAACTAACACAGAACCTCTTTAATGATGTTCCTGCCAAAGATGCATAAATTGAACTGAATCAAGAGGAAACATTAGACAAACTCAAATTGAGGGAAATTCTACAAAATAAATGGCCACTAATCTTTAAAATGTTAAAGTCCTGAAAGTCAAGGAAAGACTGAGGAAATCTTCCAGACTGAAGAAAACTAGGATAAATGAAACTAAACGCTACAGGTGCCTCTGAACTGGAGCCTTTTGCTTTAAGGGGTGTTAGTGGGACAGCTGCTGAAACGCAATGGGATTTGAGTATTGGAAGGAAGTAATAAAACAACGTCGATCTCCTGGTGTTGATGGCAGTACTGCAGTCATGCAGGAGAACGTCCTTGGCTGTGGAAAGCAGACACTAAAGTTTTTGGGGATGATCGAACATCAAGTGATCAACTTACTTTCAAATGACTCAGGAAGAAAAAGTTCATTCTTCTGTACTTACAGCTTTTCTGTAAGCTTGAAATTGTTTTAAAATGAAATAAAACATTAATTAGATTTCTTACTGTGGAGATCTCATAGTATTTATCATGCTAATTTGTGTTTTGCATTTCCAAGAAAGAAATGTAATATGTAGTATTTCCTACAGATATTTTTAGACAAAGCATCTCCTGGAAAACAGAAGTATTTAAAAACAGAATCTTTTCATTAAAAATTATAAAGAAACATAATAAATATACCAAGTTCTAAATGAATATAGCAATTATTTACTATTATGTAAGTAGTAGTAAATGTGATCAGAATTGATAGTCATCTAATCAAAACAGTTGATTAAAGAGGGAAATTATTAAAATTATACATATATTATTTTCTTTAAACATACAAATTTTCATTAATTCACAAATATTTTTATATAGGACACTTTTTCCTTTTTTTTTTGAATGAGTGTCTCTGCATAATCTTTCAAAAATAAGTTATACATGTCTATAAGAGTGTGTGTAATCCTTTTTTTAGAGTGGAATAGGTAATCATCAAGTTTCTGTATTTTCTTCTAATTTTATGCTTTTTTGGTCAATATTTTGCAGTTGTCTCACCATAATAATTTAAGATAAAAATTGTGATGATTCTGCACTGGGAGCCTTTACAAATCATTAAAGTAGGTTTTCACGGAGTAAGTTTTTCTCTATATAACACATTTTATAGGATTGTGTAAGATTTCATTAACTTGTGGCATTAAACAAGCAAGTCAAGAGAGCACTAACTGTTAAGAGAATGACTATTGCAGAGACTTGCCAAGCACTAGCTGGTGGAAGCAGCAGCTTTGCCCAGTGACTAGGGATCAGCCTGCCGGTCAAGTGTCCGTTGTGTCACGGACACAGACAGCCTACTCTGTGGAGGGAAGTGGGAATGTTTGTTCATACAGCCAAAAGGTCAGGTTTTTCTCTAGGGTGGGACCCTGGATTACCTTGTTCTCTTCCTTTCTGCTTTTTTCAAGTAGTTTGTTTATAAAGATACTACACTAATTTTATAATAGAAAACATCTCTGAAGATATAATTAGTAATCTTATCGAAGGAACATATAAACCTCTCTTAAACTTAGTTCCTTTTCTTTGGTCAGTGGCAATCTGAGAGGCTAAATGTGCCACCATAGATTGGATCATAATACAGCCTGTCTGATTTGCTCATAAATGTAGAAATATTGAAACTATTATTCTGAATTCTTAGTAATGTTAAATGGAATCAGAGTGGCCACATGGCACGCTTTGGTTTGCTGGCCAGTTATAGATCATACAGCAACGGCAGAAACTTTAACAGTTGTTTTCAGAGAAACACAAACACGAAAACTTAAGTCCATCTAATATCTTTTTTTTTTTTTAACAAAGATTAGTCCTGAGCTAACATCTGCCGCCAATCCTCCTCTTTTTGCTGAGGAAGACTGGCCCTGAGCTAACATCCATGCCCATCTTCCTCTACTTTATATGTGGGACGCCCCCCACAGCATGGCTTGACAAGCAGTCCGTAGGTCTGCACCCGGGATCTGAACCAGTGAACCCTGGGCCGCCAAAGCAGAACGTGTGACCTTAACCACTGCACCACAAATGGGCTGGCCTCCATTTGATATCATGAATGCAAAATAAACTCAGTACGGGAGACGGTAAGAAGCATTCGCTTCTTCACAGGTATGTTGTTCATTTACCATTTGGTGAATGTATGAAATAATAGAATATTTAATTGCATGTCAATGTTAGAAAAATTTTTATGTTTGTAAGCAACTTATTAGTAACTATATTTTTACATAAAGCTTGATAACTTGTACTTGGCATTACTAAGTCCTCTCCCCTTTTCGCAGGTTTTATGTTTAATATTTTGGAAAGTGTTTTGAAACTACCGAATGTAAAGCATTAACAGAGCCAAGGACTAGATGCTCCATTATTTTCTTTGAAACCTGAATACCATTTATTTCTGCTTTATCATATTGAGGTCTCAATTCTAACATGTTCATTTATATCAGCAAAAAAGATGCAAATAATCCACCTGCACAAGTTTAACATGATGCCTTTGTCTACATAGACAAGAGCATATTTTAAATGCAATGCAAGTGTGCAAGTATTGATTACTACCCTGGAGATTCTGGTAAGCCTGAGTAAAACATTGTCCACATCTGTAATTCCATTAACCAAACAATATAAAATATGAATGATCTTTTCCACCAAGTTCACTTGAAACCTGTCACTGAGATTGCACTAAAATTGTGGATACCAATTGGAACACTCTTTTCAGTTGAAGTCCAGAGGTTTTGTTTTGGCTTGTGTAAACACTTTATTTCTGTTAGGTCAGAGTTTTTATCTCTGTGGCTCACAGAGAGATAAAGGCGTTTCCAAATCGAGCACAGATCCACTCAACTGCCAAATCTGAAAATGCTTTCATTGATTCGAAACCAAAGAGTTTTCAAACAGTTGAGTTAAAAGTTTGACTAAAATGAATGTAATTTTAGCGGCAATTTTTTAAGAGAGTTTAATTCAGGCTATTTCTTGTGCTTGAGCAAAGCTAGGAATTCCAGTTCACAAATGAATGAGCTCATTTACATATTGGAGTTGCTACAGGCCCTGCCAGATGTAAGTGAAAGAATGAATTTTGTGATCCCTAAATGGGCTACATTCAACCACAGAAATGTTTTCCCAGGGCTGTATTTGCATAGCATGATTTAAAAGGCTCTGATTAGTTTCTTCTCTATCTCAGAAGAAAAATTTTCTACCAAATCTTGATGGAAATTCTTCATTTTAAATTTACTAAAATTGTATGAGTAGAGATTTATTTGGCTAAACAGTACCTTATGTGTAACTGTGAATGCTCCTGGCAAAGAGGCCTTTTGCACCTCGCCATTCACCTAACTCAGCCTTCCCATCTGTTAGTAAGATCAGCTGCCCTTCTTTCTAAGACTAGCTTCTTCTCTTATACATTGAACCCTGTCTTCCCCTACCTGCTCAAGGAAGTTTCTCCAGCAGTTTCATCCCTTTATCCCGCACTATCAATTGTTTTCCTTTCTGCTCATTCACTTCCATGATCATACAAACATACTTCCTCCATTAAAAAAAAAAAATTCTTACCCATGCTTCTCACTCCAGATATTGCTCCATTTCTCTATTCCCTTTTGTAGCAAAACTCAACTTAAAAAAATAATAAGGCTCTATGCTCACTGATTCCAATTATATTCCTTTCATTCTTACTTGACCCTACTCCAAACAGGCACACCAACATTATGGGTTGGTCACCCATAAGTTTCTCAAAACAATTTCATTGGTAGGCATCTAGAACACCAACTCTTACCCATTCCCTCTTCATGTATTTCCTGCTTCCTCCTCATCTTACCAACCACTTAGTATTAGAGTAGAAATAAAGATCAATCCTTGGACTTCTTTCCTTTTTCTTTCTGCTCTCATTCCCTTAGCAATCTCATCCAGTCTCACAACCTAAAATATCCTCTAGATGTTGAGGATTCTCTCAGTTTTTTATCCCAACCCAGATAACTCCCCTGAACTCCAGACTTGTATATTTCGCTGCCCATCCAACATCTCCCCCTGGGGTAACTAAAACGTCTCAATCAACATATCTAAAACTGAGCTCCTGATACTGATCCAAAACTTGATCTGCTTTCAACTTCTGCCATCTCAATTTATAGAAACTCTTAACTTTCAAATTCTTTAGTCAAAAACCTTTGTGTCATCCATGATCCTCTCTTTCTCTCTCCTTTATCAATTATCTGTTACCATGTCCTATTCAGAATCTGGCCACTTCCTACCAGCCCTACCAATGACATCACCTGGATATCTGTCATAGTTTCCTAACTGGTCTGCTGCTTCCGCCTTGCTTCCCTATAATCTATTTCTGACCTGGCAGTTAGAGTGAGCCTTTTAAAATCACAAGTCATACCATGTCGCTGCTCCATTCAAAACCCTCAAAAGCTCTCCATACTACTCAGAGTAAAGACCAACACTTTTTTCAGTAGCCTACAAGAGTCTAGACATATTCTCTATCTGCCTGCACACCACCCCTGCTCATTTGACTTCATCTCCTCTAATTCAACTGCACTGTCCTCCTTACTCTTCTTAGTCCATGAAGGGCATCCTCCTGCCTCAGGGCCTTTGCACTTGCAGTTCCTACTGGCTAGACTGC
The DNA here is from genome assembly GCF_021613505.1 of Equus quagga. Classification (NCBI taxonomy): domain Eukaryota; kingdom Metazoa; phylum Chordata; class Mammalia; order Perissodactyla; family Equidae; genus Equus; species Equus quagga. Next base: position 124,035,704 of record NC_060274.1, on the reverse strand, counting down.
TTTCACCCTTTATGTCCTCCTGATTCATGCCCTTGGTGATTTTACTCAATTGTCATCTCAGTGAAGCTGTTCCTGGCAAACATTTAAAATTGCAACTCTACTACACAGTACTTTCTATCCTCCCTCTTGCTTTGTTTCTCTTCATAGTACTTATCCCCTCCTAATATACACAATCACTTAGTTTTTCAGTTAACATCTACACCCTCCCACTAGAATATAAGCTCACCCAGGGCAGGGATTTTTTTTTTCCTTTTTCTCCCCAAAGCCCCTCAGTACATAGTTGTATATTCTTCGTTGTGGGTCCTTCTAGTTGTGGCATGTGGGACACTGCCTCAGCGTGGTTTGATGAGCAGTGCCATGTCCGTGCCCAGGATTCGAACCAACGAAACACTGGGCTGCCTGCAGCAGAGCGCGCGAACTTAACCACTCGGCCACGGGGCCAGTCCTAGGGCAGGGATTTTTATTAGTTTTGTTTTCTGTTGTATATGCAATAGCTAGAATAGTGGCAGGCACTCAGTAAGTATTTGTTAAACTCCTGTGTAAACTTTGAATAAATTCTGGGTTAGGTATACTGAAGTATCATGAACTGTGAAGAAACAAGATAGTAAATGGGCAGGAGAAGACTAATTTCTCGGCCCGTAGTAAGTAAAGAGGATAGTCCCCTGAAAATCTCTGAAAGAAGCAACTTGTAAAGCTGTGTAGTGGGACAGCATTATGAAAGGAGGTCGGAGAGGACAAAACGATTTTCTTTACAGCTTTCCTTGACCTTATCCTACATAACAAAGATACGCTGAATTCAAAATGATTATGGGAAAGAGAAGGAAACTTTCCTCTGATGATTTTTTTTTTCTGCTGTGTTCTCTTGGCTCCCAATTCTCCTCACTGAGCTCCTACCACCCCTGGCAGAGCTCAGCACCACACGTCCGTACTTCATTCCCAAGCCATGGTTTGAAGCTACATCTGAAGCTCCCATCGCAGGACCAAGCCCTCATGGGGGCAACTGTTGTTAGAGCAAGTTTCCTAAATGAATCACTCCATTCACCGGAGTCTGATTAGGAAGAAGGAAGGATCTCTTAGAGCAAGAACTAGAAGGTTTTCACTGGGTCAGTAAAGACCTGGATCAGATTACAACTAAGACAACAACATGAATCATTTATTGAGGCTTTACCGTGACAGCTGCTGTTACATCTATTATTTCGGTATCTTAAGAAGAACGTTGCAAAGAAGGGATAATAATACCTTCTCAGGAAAAGCCATTGAGTCTTTGAAAATTGACTTGCTCAAAGACACTAAGAGGCTGAGTGGTGATCTTAGGATTCAGGTGCCTGTCAGAACGCCTGCGCGCCCATGCTGTTGTACAAAGCTTGAATGATTCCTTAGGTTTTTTTTTCACTTAAGAAAGTCTTTGAGGTGAAAGGAATTCCAATCTCCAACTTTGGGATACTAAGGGGATGCAGAAACAAACCCAAGAAAATAAATCCTAATGATGTCTCATTTTAAAGCTGGGCACACATTTAAAGCCAGTTTAGTATGTTTTTTAAAAGTTTTAGCGATGTCCCTGAGCACAATGGTAGAATACAGCACGGGAAACGGATCATTCCAGCAACACCTGTCGATCTTTCTCTACACCAAGAGAGGTCAAATTGCAAAAGGATCCATGAAATATAATTAAAAACAGAGTCAGATTGTTTGGGTAGGGTAATATTTCTTTCCACACCAAGGAACACAAAAGTCCTTTTCACCAGATATGATGTTCATCCCTAGCACATTTTGGAACTAGTAAGTTATTTTAGCAAAATAAGTGATTAATCATGTTGAAATATTTAGAACCACAAAGCAAAGGGAGGCTCAATAAGACATTTCCACTCAGTTCCAAGATAGCGCATTTGCAAAGTTCTCTACATTCACATGTTGCCACTGAAAATTGAATTTGCAACTGACAGTTGTACTTTGGAGGGAACAATATGGCTCCGTATTTATTTCTGTAATTATTTTAGAACTTTCAAATTGTAATTTCTATTTGAAGGGCCTTAGGGCATGGTAAACACAGCCAAGATTATTGAGGGTTCGTTGTTTGAGATGTTTTACTTAACTCCAAGTAATTTAATTCAAGTCCATAAATCTCAGTGAAGATACATCAAATGGCCTATCCTGTGCTTGCAACTTGATGGGAGATTAAAAACTGTATAAGACAGTGTTGTCTCCTCATTTAAAAACGTACACTGAGAAAGCCCTTAGCTCAGCAAGCAGGACCAGAAAATATGCCCCATTCACTCCAAACAAAAAACTGGTGTTAAAAAAGAATAGGAGTAAATGCAGCATGAATATATCTGCCATGTAATCCTATATCTTATTATCAATATGTTTAGTTGTACAGGATGTCACTGATTCATATACACACATATTCATACACACACACACACACACTTAATACATGTTTTTTCTTTTCTTCTTTTTGTTGGTGGGGAAGATTGTTCCTGAGCTGACATCTGTTGCCAATCTTCCTCTTTTTGCTTGAGGAAGATTGTCACTGAGCTAACATCTATGCCAGTCTTCCTCGATTTTATGTGGGATGCCACCACAGTGTGGCTTGACAAGCAGTGCATAGGTCTGCACTGGATCCGAACCAGCAAACCCCTAGCTGCCAAAGCAGAGCACACGACCTTAACCACTATGCCACTGGGTCAGCCCCCATATATATATTTTTGAGAAACACTGCTAATGTTAATAAAATTATGCAAATTCAAAAACATTAATTCAGACCTCACCCACTCTATACTTTCTACAAATATTAAAGGAGTCATTTCTAATTTAAAAAGATTCAAACTACAGATCCCTTAGTAATATTCTTCTTTACTTGATTTCTTGGAAAAAGTGAAACTCTTATTGAATTATTATAGTGTCATATGCAAGAATGGAAAGGAGGGTAGTACTGTTATAATAAAATATAGCCCACAGGTCAGTAAACGTCTATAAAGGGCAATAATAAGTATTCTTGGCTTTGTGGTTGTGCTCAGCTCTGCTGTGCGTGTTCCAACAAAACTTTATTTGTGGGTAGTGAAATTTGAATTTCATGTAATTTTCATGTGTCACAAAATATGATGGTTTCAATTTTTTTCCAACCATTTAAAAATGTAAAACTGTACTTAAATGGTATACAAAAGCAGGTGGCTGCCAACCCCTGACAGGACCTGTTTTTCTGATCTCCATCACAAAATAGCTCTTATGTTTGTACACACACTATCCCTCAGGGCTAAAATAATTGCAAATAATCATTTCGTGATTATGTGCCATTGTTCAGTGTACTTATTAACTTGTGCAAGCACATTCACTGCTCATGCCAACCCTACTAGTTAGGAACTGGTATTACCTCTATTTTACAAAGAAGGGAACCAAGGCAGAGAGGTTGAATAACTGGCCCAGTGTCACACACCCATCAAATGGCGGCACTGGGATCAAACCTATTGTCTGCGTGCTCAGTCACTGCTCTTTGCCCCGTCATTGTATGGTGACCGTGCTCCAGTTCCAGCCACAGAACAGGAAATTGTGAACTATTTAAGCTCCTTTAAATTCTTAAGAACGATGCTTTTTCTCAATGCGTAAGGGTGAATGCAAACTGTTGAAAGCTAAATGTTGAGGATTTTTAGGCAATTAGAGTGCTTGAGCATGCAACATGCAGCTAGGGAGAAAAGGCTATGGGTGACGTCCTGTGGCCCTGATTGTCATGAAAATGCTAACAGGTTTTCCTCGGGTTGTGAAATTATCAGCGTCTTGGAGAGTTTACTCATTCGACATCCTGATGCCAGAGAAATTTCACCTAAAAAGACACCAGGAAATTAAGTATCTATTTTACTGTGCCATCTCTTAGTAGTCACATTCTGTTTTTCTATGTAAGATTTGTTAACATTTAAACTGTGCACAATCTGTTTTAATTCTTTATATTTTTAATGTAACATGAGGTGTTAAAACATAACACAAATAAAAACTAACAATTCTGGTATTTATTTCCCAAACTCCCTTCTTAGAACTTAGAGAACACCTCTCAACAAATGGATTCTGTGTCCATTTTATGTGGCAGGGGGAGAAGTTATTCAATTTGGTAATTACATCACCATTCTTTGGATAGTATTATGCAATTTCTTGTGAGATTAATCCATTAAATTAAGTTTTTCTAATAATGGGCTTGATAGATTAAAGTAGTTCATTATTTTCCCTAATGTGACTAATTTAAACTGTTCATTAGCAGGAATATGCCCATTAGTTTTCAAATCCTCATAATATTTTTATAATGGAATTGTGCTTATTTCTTTGTAGAACTACATTCATTATACTTTCCATAATTATCCACTTACTATTTGCATATATTAGAAACATTTCTGAATATACATTCACGCATGTGTGTTTATCTTAATGATCATAAAATGACCAGATTTGCGATTTTAAGCTCAAACCCGGAATGTATCTGGCCTCTTTCCTTTTTAATGCTTTTATTTAATCTTCCTTTATCTAGGTCTTTCAGATAATCACAGGGGAATGTAAATAAAACAGTTCACAGTAATTTCTGTATGGTCTTCCCCAATAGACTCTAGACAGCTTCGAGATTTTCTGCTCTCTCAAACTTAACTGATTAAAACTCATCCTTGACCTTTAATGGCTCTTTTTGAAGTGGAAGTCAGAGAAAAGAGGGATCAGAATTGAATTTTTAACAAAAGCCAGTATGAAAATGTAGCCTGGAATTCTGTCTGGATGTGAAATTGGGACAAAATAATGACAGTTTAAAAAAAGCATATACAGAGCAGAACAGACAGAAGACAGAATGACTGAGCACTTTATCAGGGATAGAGTGACCTGGAAAAACAACTCTGGTGGACCAGCACTCCCTCGGCAGACACCCAGATGAGTCTCCAGGGTCAACAATTCCATTCTAATAAAATACTCTATCAGACAACTACTAAATATCTGGTGTAATCACTGCAGAGGAGAGCAGTACGCTCCAATCACTTTTTTTAAAGTACTGATTGCTTGTCAAAGGTTTGTTCTCCCAACAATAGCCTGGGGCATCCATCTTGATGATGGACCAGATAACAGATGGTATCAGTTGAAGGAAAGACTCAAATTAAAGCACTGTGCTCAGAGAAAAGCAACTTTATTTCCCTGTTATCATGGACATTGAGAAAATATGGTTGATTTTATGTTTTTTAGGTTAATGAGCTGTCTAGAGTAGTCAACTGGTTATTGAAACACCTAGCCATGCAAATCCTCTCTGCTTTTCTGACTGTAGCATTTATTTTAAAAGTAACTCTAAGTAGAATATAGGATCGTACGATTGGGCAATGTGATATTTTTGTGTTGATTCCTAATGTTACGTTAAGCTCAAAATCTTACAGAGCTGCTGTTGTCCAGGTTTTCTACATATGACCTTAACAGAACCTAGTTATTTTGTTCAGAATCTCATTTTTAAAATGGGACTTTATGGGGGCCCGCCCAGTGGCACAGTGGTTAAGTGCACACGTTCCACTTTGGCTGCCTGGGGTTCACTGGTTCGGATCCCGGGTGCAGACATGGCACCGCTTGGCAAGCCATGCTGTGGCAGGCCTCCCACATATAAAGTAGAGGAAGGTGGGCACAGATGTTAGCTCAGGGCCAGTCTTCCTCAGCAAAAAGAGGAGGACTGGCAGTAGTTAGCTCAGGGCCAAACTTCCTCCAAAAAAAAAAAAAATAGTATTTTAGGACAATGTCTGCAATAGCTAATTTTGCATTTAGAAAAGCTTTAGTTTCACTACAAAGTTGGAATTGCAGAGAATTATGGTATATGTTATAATAATGTAGGTTTAAACTACACTGCTTCATAAACTGCATTTCTTCATTTAACTAATACAGTGAATATTTTCTCACATCATTGAAACAGGATAAAACGTGATTTCTCATGCACTGCAATATATATTTAATGGCTGCAAAGAATTCCATCATATGACTATTATTGGCATTTAGATTGATGACTTGTTTTTGCTGTTACATCAGAACTTCTGTCTGCAATTCCGTACCAGTGCTCCCACAACATTCTCTCCCTTATTAAAGGGCTGGGAGCCTGGGATCTGGTTCCCAACATCCCTGACAGCAGGTCTCCACATTCGGTTCTGCCAATGAGAGGCATTTGAGCAGAATTTAGAGGGTGGATGGTGGAAGGTAGGACTCTTCTAGTGTCTGCAAGGGGCAGATAGCAACCCACATCCTCGACGCCGGCTGTCATATCAGCAGTAGCGGTTTTCTGTAACTCCCCAATTTCTAGTGTTCTGAAACAAGCAGCAGTTGCTCTCACCTTTGTTCCCCTAGTCGTTCCAATGATTTTGTAAAACTCTGATTCTCCGTATTGTATTTCATTCTGTTTAAAATACCTACAGGGGTTTCCGGTCTTCTGACAGAATCCCAACTGAAATAGTCATAAATACCCTTAAGTTTTGTTTTATTCTTATGATTGTTTCACGGTATATATTGTAAAAATGACAGAGTGTATACACCAAAAAGGTTTCCAGAAAATGAGTGGTAGTTTCATTAGCATCACAGCATATGAAAATAACCTTATCTGCATTAATGCCATTATATATTGTTAAAAAGGTTTTGCTGGGGCCAGCCCTGTGGTGCCGTGGTTAAGTGTGCATATTCCGCTTCGCCGGCCTGGGGTTCGCCGGTTCGGATCTCTATGCACCACTTGTCAAGCCATGCTGTGGCAGGCATCCCATGTATAAAGCAGAGGAAGATGGGCATGGATGTTAGCTCAGGGCCAGGCTTCCTGAGCAAAACAGAAGAGGATTGGTGGCAGATGTTAGCTAAGGGCTAATCTTCCCCCCCCCCCAAAAAAAAGTTTTGCTAGTTTAATATGTTAAAACATGGCAACTTATTTGCGTGTCTGTTTCATGCTGGAGAGGTTAACAATATTTTCTTCAGCAATTTCTATTACTTGTAAACTTTTTTTGCTTAGTCTTAACATTTTCCAATATTTTTAAATAAACTGTTAATTTTAGACAAGTTTTAGATTTAAATATATTCTGTACCCAGTTTCTCCTATTATTAACATCCTGCATTAGTATGGTACATTTGATACAATTAATGAACCAATATGATACATTATACTATCTATAAAATCGCGAATATAAGTCATCAACACTAGGGGCATATAAACTCAAATTGAGAAACACTGATTTGGGGCTTTTTGAAAACCTTTTTTAAGATAGAAATTTTTTAAGAAAAATTTATTTTATGTTCATCAATTATTCCTTTTATGACTTCTACTATTTGTTTCATCTAGAATGGAGTTCCTCAACCTGAGACTCAACAAAGATTTATTAAGAAATTCATTTCTGGGGCCAGCTTGGTGCCATAGTGGTGAAGTTCGTGTGCTGTGCTTTGGTGGCCGAGGGTTCACAGGTTCGGATCCCAGGCACAGACTTATGTACCATTCATCAAGTCATGCTCTGGAGGCATCCCATGCACAAAATAGAGGAAGGTGAACACAGATGTTAGCTCAAGGCCAATCTTTCTCACACACACAAAAAAGAAACATTTCCAGGCCCAGCCCTGTGGCCAAGCGGTTAAAGTTTGATGCACTCCGCTTCAGCAGCCCAGGTTCATGGGTTCAGATCCCATAAGGGGAACCTACCCCACTCACCAGCCATGCTGTGGCAGTGTCCCACATAAAAAAGATAGAAGAAGACTGGGACAGGTGTTAGCTCAGGGGTAATTGTCCTCAGGCAAAAAAAGAAGAAGATTGACAGTGAATGTTAGCTCAGGGTGAATCTTCCTCAGGAAAAAAAAAACAAAAACAAAATTATGTCCTAATTTCTTTATAGATACACCTTTGACATATTTTGTACATATTTTGGAAAATTGAGTGAAGAATCTAAATCTAACTTTCCATTCATAGTAAAAAACATTTTCCAGGATCATATATTGAGTAATTAATTTCATCCCACTTTAGTTAAATGCAACTTTTATATAAACATGTATGGACTCTAATTTGTTCCAGTGATAATTTTCCGTTTCTGTTTCAATTCCCCACTGTTATATTTATTTTATATATATACTTTTTTTTTTTTTAAGATTGTCACCTGAGCTAACATCTGTTGCCAATCTTCTTTTTCTTTCCTTCTTTTCCCCAAAGCTCACCAGTACATAGTTGCATGTTCTAGCTGTATGTTCTTCTGGCTCTGCTATGTGGGATGCTGCCTCAACATGGCTTCATGAGCAGTGCTAGGTCCACACCCAGGATCTGAACTGGTGAAATCCTGCGCCGCCGAAATGGAGTGCGTGAACTTAACCACACGGCCACAGGGCCAGCCCCTATTGTATACTTAAATAGGTTTTAATGTATATTGGTACAAGCTGCTCTCTGATTTTTTTTTTTCTTTTAGACTAATCTTGATCATCTTGACTACTGTTCTTCTAGATTAATTACACAATCACTTTGTTTCAAAATATTTTTGAAATTTTTATTATAATGAAATTAAACATAATGATTATTTCATGAAGAGCTTTACATACTTCTATGAAAAACTTTTCTGTTTAATCTTTAAAGGTGTCTTCTATATCCTTCAGGGAAACTAAGTCTGTCTTCGTAATACATTTGCACATCTCCTGCCGATTGCATTTGTTCTCAGATTTACTTTATCATGTACTGTCATGGGCAATCTTTTGTTGCTTTGTATTCTAGCTGATAACACTATCAGTAGGAAAACTCTTGATATAACATTGCAAATAGCAATGTTTTATATATATATATATTTGAGCTTTCCTGTTACTTACAAATTTTACTTCTGTTGTTCTCTAATTTTTCCTGTATATTGGACTATCTTGATACCAATGATAATAAAAATGAAAAATCAAATATTTGACAGTATTCACTTTATAATAACGTAATTTTAAATTATATCAGGAAACTATATGTGTGTAAGCATATAATAGCATTGTTCTGGAAAAAATTTTAGATTATTCTCACAGTTTCTCTCAGACAATACTTCTAAAATTAAAAATGACATTGTTACCTTTCTAATAATTATAATACTATTTTTTCCTTTTTCTTTTCTAATTGCATTGGCTTAAAATTCCAGAATGATATTGTTGATATGGTTACAGAGTACTTCCTCTCAATTTTAATGGGAATATCTCTGATATTTCACCAGTTAATGTGCATGAATCATCAAAATGAAATTAGTATTCTTTTTTCATGTTAAGCAGGTAAGAGTTCACTTCTAGGTTATTAAAATTTTTAATCAGGAATGGGTACTGAGCTTATCAAATAACTTTTCTATATCAATGTCAATAATTATATAAACTAATTTTACCTATTAACGTGATGTATTATATTCCTACACAGCTCAAATTAATTTTCTTTCCCTTTATATCAATCTTTGCACTTACAGTTAAAAATGAGTTTGGCTTGAAGGCTCTTTCTTTGATAGACTATTTTTATCAGGTGTAGGAGTCAGTTATGAAGAATTTGAACATAAACAAGAATTTTTCATAGTTTTCTATAGTCTAGAAAGGTGTGCATAGACAAGGAGTGATCTTTTCCTTGAAAGATTGACAAAACTTACCAACAAACTCTCAGGAACTCTCCTAATACCTCTTAGAAGGTAGCAATATTTTGGTTCTATGGTTATTAGATAGTTTGAAATTTTATCTTTCTTCACCTATTTTTTAGTCTGTCAATCCATATTCCCTTCAAAATAATTTGTATCTCTATTTTCCAGATTTTTTTTACAATCATACCTGTTATTCTCTTATAATTTATTTTCATTTTCCTGTGCCTTAAATTGTCTCTGTTTTCTGTTTTAGAATGCATGTTCTTTTTTTTATTACTATTTTTGAGTATTTGGATTTCATCTTTTTAAAATCAAGGTAACCAGATATTGGACTATTTTATTGTTTTCTGAGATTATTATCTTTTATGAGTATTACTTTTGTATTTCTGCCTTTTAATTCATTAATTTCTGCTTTTATGTTTATTTCCTCTTTCCTTCTATCTTGAAATTTTCCTACCCCATTTAATCACATATTCATTTAATTCTTTCCTCTTCTAATAATCCAGATACTTATGGTTAGAAATTGGCTGATGTGTACAGATGTTAGATACAGTAGCATCCCATATAGAGTTCATTTGTTCTATTGTGTTGGTGCTAAGTTATCACTTCTTTTCTGTTACCACATTTTCTAGTTTTTGCAACAAGGAAAACATTTCATTAGTTTAACCTCCCCTTCTAATATATTACTTTGCATGCACAGTACTATGTTTTTATTTCATCACCTCTTTCCCTCTAAAACAAAAAAAGCAAACAAAACAATTTTTTTTTCTGAGCAAAATTGACCCTGTGCTAACATCCGTTAGCATCTATTTTGTATGTAGGCCACTGCCACAGCATGGCCACTGAAGACAAGTGGTGTTCATCTGTGCCTGGGAACTGAACCCAGGTTGCTGAAGCAGGGTGTATGAACTTAACCACTAGGCCTCTGGGGCCAGCCCAGAAATTTTAAAAATGACACTGTGTTTATGTCATTGTGAATTGTGATAATGAAATAGACTCTCTGTATGTTTTGCTCTGCACTGATCTCTGTTCCACATCCCCTCATCCCCCGCCCCATTCCTATCCAAAGTAGGGTGGTCAGTGATGTTCTCTGAGTTTATCATTCAATTACTTCCCAATGATGCTGTTGTCGAGGGTGTCGGAAGGTACGACAATCTGAGTCTCCCTCTCCCATGCCTGTGCACTGGGGAAGCTTTTTTCTAACCATGATTTACATAGAAGAAGGTGTTATTTACATCTCTTTAGATAGTGTGACAGTAGAAACCAAGGTTAAATGTTACTGAGGAATACGATATATGACTAAGAGAATAAAAACAAACTGGGCCTAAGATTAAAAAAAAAAAGAGCTTTTCTCTATCATCATCCCCATTGTCTTGTGTAATGAAACTTTTATGCCTCCAAATACCGGAAACTAAAAGAACTGGTGACTGGAACAGGGCTAACTTGATATACTATACTGAGAATGTGCATGATAAAGATTAAAGATCCCTGAAGGAACCCGAGCAAGTCATTCAGGGAAAAGAAGAGCCTCTGACCCTCCAAACCCTGCCCCCTTCCTGACTGAGGATGACACCACATCTGCACTGGGCTTTAGTCTCATCCCTTTGGAGAATCAAACTCTAAGCCAGTGTTTTTCTACCTTTTAAATACATCTTTACTTTTCTAAAGTATATAAATATCAAAACACTAGTGTAACACTCAGTTGAGAATACTTCAATCACATAATTAAACACATCGCAGCCATTTAAGATTTTGGCAAGCTTTACATTTTATTTATTTACCAAAAAAAAGAGAAACTAAGAATTTTTTCTCTTCCCCCTACAAATGTGGAATTGAACTATTTTATTGAGTACAATTTATCGAATGTCCAATTTTAACCCCACACACGTGGATTCCTAAAAAGACCCTTCCACATGCACACAGGATGTGCCAGTTGGGAGACATTCTTCGAGTCTTTTGTGTTTCTGCCTTTCCTATGAACAGAACACCAACCACCTTTTGTTCTGAACTTGGCTTTCCAGATGCTTGTACAGTGAACAGCCCTGGAAGACAGAGGTGGTGGCACCTGCCTAAGCAGAGTGCACATGTGTTTTCTGTCCACTATAACCACGAGTGTATCCGCTCTGGGCAGATGTTGGGCAAGTTTGCTTGCAGTCCTTCATAAAGGATGGGGGTTTCCTAAGCTTGAGATGCCTCTCCTGATGTGTACCCACTGTGTGGAAAGGCATCCCCTGGTCCTCATGGCGCCCCCCCATGGGAATTAGGGTTCAGGGAACCTGTGCAAATGCTGATACTCTGGCAACTGCTATTGCTGTAAGTCATAAGCAGACCTTTGTCTCTGAGCCAGAAGCCAGGTCTTCTGTCAGCCTCCAAGGACTGTGGCAGGCTAACCTGTTAGTTTGTAAGGAGATATAATGCCAGCCCCTTCATGGTTCTTGGCATTGCTCTGTCTGTAAATATGGGTTTTGAGATGATTTCATCTAAATCTTGTTTTTTCCTTTCTTCTTGAGAGCTGGTGTGACTGGGGGGAACAGAGGAGAAGAAGCAGGTGGTAACAGAAGGCAGTGGATGCCAGAGGGGAAGAAAAAGGTGCACAAGTGGTGAGAAAGGGTTCTAGAGAGAGAGGTTGGTGGCCCCAACAACCAACACAGTCGCTTCCCAGTTGTGCCTGGGGCCCATCCTGCTGTCATCCCACAATTGATTTAGCACTGTTCTCCTGAGTGTGGTTGAGGCTGATTCACTCACCCCTCATATGCATAAACCAGCCTTGTTAGCATCTGTTTATGTTAATTCTCACACAAATCCACCCCTTCAAATTAAAAATGAGACAACCATTTGTAACTAATTCCACATTTTCTGGGCTGATGAAACAATGTTTTTTAAAAAAGAAAAGAGAATTTGGGACTAATTTTCTAGTTTCTCAAAAGTAGTCAGTCTTCCCTTCCTCTCGGTATACTCTCTGCTCCCCTCAAGGAAGAAGCATACCAGTGTAATTGTAACAGACAAACTTCCTTTCTCTAAAGAATCTCAACATTCATCCATAATCTCTGAGGAACTCATTTAGCTGGCCGTGAAAAAAAAATACTCAATCTTGGAAAAAAGAAAAGTTCAATCAAAACTTAGAAACGGCCCTGATTGAGGCAAAAGCACATAATGTACAAAATAATCCATTTAAAAATCAGTAGGAGATTGTTATGTGTTTGAATGATTACTAAATGAGTTTGAAACATAGCATACTATTTTAGCTTTCATAGTGTATTACCTGAAAAAGAAAGTTCTACATTTCTTAATGTCTACATTTGAGGTGAATTTATTTTCATGAGACTTCACGCTGTGGAATTTTAATACTCTTAATTATAGAGATTAATAGCCCTTATTCTGTGAGGGAAACTTGTATTTGACCTTATCTCATGACATGATGCTAAAACCTTGATTAGTTAACCAGAGTGCAATATTCCAGACCATTGATCTTTCTGGTTAAAATCAGACTCAGGTCTGGTTAATCAGAACCACCCATTTGTTTCTTCACTTCAACTTATAAATCTTTCAAAACTGTGTCATTGTGGTTTCTTCTTGACTCTAAAGAATGGAATGACTCTAAAGGAGTTTTTCCTTGATGAATAAAGACGACTCAAGGTCTTAAACTCATTATGTTACTGGACCAAAGTGCTCCTTGGTGAGTTGAAATCAGAGCCTTCACCAGAAGGAGTTGTCACACAAAGTAAAATTCATTTGCAACAAATAAGGAGATCACACGGAATTCCTTCCAAAGCCATTTCTGAGCAAGGGAAAGCAGGAGTCTTTTATTTCAGGTGGAAAACAAATATTCAAAAGGAAAGATTCATCATCACATGGGGAACTGAATGTAAGCTTGCTCAGGTGCAGTTTGAGAGCATGCTCTCACATATATCGCATGTTATGCTAATAAGGCTTAGGTTCCTCCCTGGGAAGAGATTTTAGTATTAAAATGAAGCAAAAGGTGACTTGAGGTCATCTTACAGGCCATCTTACAGGCGCTGCTCTTGCAGTGGGGTTGGTCTGCTTCAGGTCAGTTGACAATGGCATCTCTTCTTCCTAAACCGGCTCTGAAAAACAACTTGGAGGAAGTGTGAAGTACTTTTGAAACTTCCTTTGAGCTTCGAAGGGTATATACTGGGGACAATTATTCATATCACTAATTATCACTGGAAATCACTATAAATGTATGTGCTGTAGGGTATTGGATGGCATCTGAGTCAGCTTCCAGAAATACAAACTTAAAGTTTAGGGCCGGCCGGGTGGCCCAGCGCTTAAGTGCACACGTTCTGCTTTGGCAGCCTGGGGTTCGCCAGTTCGGATCCCGGGTGCGGACATGGCGCCACTCATCAAGCCATGCTGTGGTAGGCGTCCCACATATAAAGTAGAGGAAGATGGGCATGGATGTGAGCTCAGGGCTGATCTTCCTCAGAAAAAATTTAAAAATTTAAAAAAACAAAGTTTGTTTATGAAACAACGAAACAGCAACAATGGAGGAAAACACAAATTGCAATTTTTGTCTTTCTCTCTTAAAAAAAAGAAAATTTCAACAAAGGATACTGGAAACTTATTATCCCGGTATTTTTGGCTAGCCACATTTTACTTACAACCTTTTAAGTGATGTTAAAGTATTTTATATATTCCATTTCATGAATAGATTTTAAGATATATCCTATGTTTAATGTAAAATAGATTATAAAGTACATTTTATGAATAGGTTTTAAAATTTTTAAAAGTTTTCCATTTGTCTTTAAGCGGTCATTAACTTCTGAAAAGTATTTTCAAAGAATAATAGTACTGTTTAAAATATTCGGGATAGAATATAATATTTTCCAATTTCTGAGGTAGTTTTTCTTGTCTTTTAAAATAGTAAAAGCCATCTTCAAAAGTCCTCACAGAATGCAAACTTTAGAGCTCAAACTTCTTTTGACACCTTTAAAGAAAAAACAACAGTAACTGAAAAAATACTGAATTAGCTCAACAACTTAGGAAGCCATACATATTTTAATAAAGATACTTTAGAAAGAGATGCGGCATTATTGAAGGGAATGTTATAATATTTTTAAAACATGATGCTTAAGTGTTAGAGGAGTGGGGCAAAATACATGCAGGACAAAAATCACACCAAATTTTCTACTTCCTGTAGGATATTATTGGATATTCTAAATCTTCTGAGAAAAACCTTTCCACTGGTTTACCGATGGCAGTTTGGATGAGGGTGAATTACATGCTTTCTTGGTTACTTCTTGGCTCGTCTCTCTCTCTCTCTGCATGGCAGTAATATCGGTAATGAGGAAGTCACCTGCATCAGCAAATCGTGAGGTGCTCATCGCGCTCTATACTGTGCAGTCTCCGGAGCGCCAGGATGGCACGTTCCTGAGTACTCGGAGCTGTGTCTTCTCCGAGTCATTCACTGGCTGCTCTTCCGCACTTGTTCCCTTCTGTAATTTGTGATACTGCAGGAAAGTGACAGAGGAAGTTGCCTTTGCCGGTAGCTGTAGGGATGGCCGGTTCCAGATGACCGATTCTCAAGTGGGCGTGAAAGACTGTCAGGAGTGCTTACTCGGGGTTTCATTCCTTTGTATTCAGACAGGGGCTCGTATTTGCACTCTCCACTCCAACAAGAGATTTAGACTGAAGACTACATTGAATTTAATGCAGCTTTCCCTCATCCTAAGGGTTCAAATGCTTTCTATCATACTAATTCATCCCGCAGACAGTCTGTGGCAAAGGTGGGACCTCTTTGTTGTTCTTTTTTTTCCTTACTGAAATATAAAAAGAAAATATGATCCTGGAATTACACTCCTAGTGAACGCTGTACTGTTAGCAAATTCAGCGCACATTTGCTCGGGGGGCCGGATGCCATCTGTAGAAGAATTTCCCAGCACACAATAGTTGTTTTAATTTGAATTGGTAGCCATTATTTAAAATATGGGAGGCTTAAAATTAATGTATTAGTTCACTTGTGCTGCCACGACAAAGTGCCACACACTGGGTGTTTTAAACAACAGAAATTTACTTTCTCACAGTTCTTGAGGTGAGAAGTCTGAGGCGAAGGTCTCAGCAGGGTTAGTTTCTTCTGAGGTCTCTCTCCATGGCTTGTAGATAGCTGTCTTCTCCCCGTCTTCACATGGTCTTCCCTCTGTGTCTGTCTGTCCTAACCTCTTTTTTGGTAGGGACTCCAGACTTATTGGATCAGGGCCCACCCATATGAGCTCATTTTGATTTAGTGACCTCTGTAGAGGTCCTCTCTCCAAGGACAGTCACATTCTGAGGCACCAGGGCCCTGAGTTCAACACCCCTCTGAATTTTGGGATGACACAATTTAGCCCATCACAGTTAGAATCCAGGGAGCTGGCTCTTCTTAAAACAGCAGGCTACAGTGTGGTTCTGAGCATTCATTCCTTGCAGTTTTCAAATCCATTCTCTACACTATTAGCAGCATGATCTTTCTAAATCTCATTCTTTTAAAATTATTCCCTGCAGCCGGCTGGTGGTGTAGCGGTTAAGGTTGTGCATTCGCTTTGGTGGCCCGGGGTTCGCCAGTTTGGATCTTGGGCATGGACCTAGCATAGCCTATCAAGCCATACTGTGGCAGGTGTCCCACATATGAAATAGAGGAAGATGGGCACAGATGTTAGCTCAGGGCCAATCTTCCTCAGCACAAAGAGGACAATTGGGAGCATATGTTAGCTCAGGGCTAATATTGCTCAAAAAAAAAAAAAAAAGAAAGAAAGAATTATTCCCAGTCCCCAGTCTACCCCTTGTCTTCTAGATAGATTGTAGTTACTTAACAGAGCATGAAAGTCCTTGTGGTCTTGCCTCTGCCTGTGTCTTCATTCTCATCTCCCTCAGCCATCACAAACCTGAAGTTCGTCAAGTATGTCAAGCTTTATCAGGCCTCTTCCCCTTTGCACATGCAATTCCTATTATCTGACATGTCCTTTCCCATGTTCTCGTTCTGTGATCGGTTTCCCAGCTGACTCTTGCTCCTCTATCAAAACTCTAATGTCGTTGCCCATAGGAGGACGTCCACGAGCACCTCACCCCTGGGTGTGTGCCCTGTATGGTCTCCCTGCTCCCTCAGCACCCTGGGTGGCTCTAACCCACGCTCTTATAGAAGCTGACTGCAATGGTTTAGTTATGTCTCTCCATTAGAATGCCAGTCCTGGGGACCTGTGGCTGTCTTCTCTGTGTTCCTGAAGCCTAGACTAGTGCCCCCAAGAAAACAGGGGCTTAACACAAATTTTTTGAATGAACTAATAAATACATGAATGGATGAATCCATGCAACAAGTCTTCCCAGCAGGTTTCACAGGCAGCCTGTTCTACAGGCTTAGACACACGTTGGTTTGAAATCCAGCTCTCTGTCAACTTTTAGCTATATTAACTTGGACAAGTTCCTTTATAGCTCGAAACTTCAATTTCTCTGTCTGAAAAATTGGAATTAATCATACTTCACTGGGTTTTTGTAAAGTTTTAAAGAGGAAAACAGAATAACCTTGTACATTGTGAGGAATCAAAATATTAATAATAATTATTATTGTATTTACTTTTATTATTGTCACACAGTAAAGGATCCAGGTTCTCAACTCAGGCTGCCCAGCTACCATCACTTGCTAGCACTTTTCCAAGACATCTGACGATATGTTTGGTAGACTGAGAAAACACCAATTCTGTTTATTAAATAATTCCTCTCTGGAGAAATTCTGAGTAAGACCAGTAGGATGGGTCTACTACAGTCAAATAGAGCTAGAGAGAAGAATCTAGCAATCCATAAATCACAACCACATTCCCAGGTTTAGATAGACCTGTAATTATTTGGCAGGAAGATCATTTCAAATATGTAATTCCCCCCAAATTACAAAATGCCACTGATTATAACCAGTGGGCTGAAAAGCAAGTACAGCGAGAGAAAGGAGAGGGAACAAATGCTCAGAGGAACGTGCCAGTTAAGAGAAAGGGGGGAGAGGGAAAGGGAAGCCCAGGCTGTGGTGTGATTCTTTAAAAATGGAATATACTGGGGGCTGGCCCAGTGGTGTAGTGGATAAGTTCACATGCTCCACTTTGATGGCCCCCGGGTTTGCAGGTTCAGATACCGGGTGCCAACCTATGCACAGTTCATCAAGCCACGCTGTGGTGGCATCCCACATAAAATAGAGGAAGATGGGCATAGATGTTAGTGCAGGGACAATCTTCCTCAAGCAAAAAGAGGAAGATTGGCAACAGATGTTAGCTCAGGGCCAATCTTCCTCACCAAAAAAAACAAAAGAAAACAGGAATATCCTAGAGTGGTGGTTCTCAAATGCTGGCCTGCTGCAGAACCACCTGGAGGGCTGCCTAAAGCACAGCTTCCTGGAGTTTCTGATTCAGTAGGTCTGGTGTCGGGTGAGGCCAGGGAATTTGCATTTCTAACAAGTTCCCTGGTGAGGCTGAGGCTGCTGGTCAGGGGACCACACTGAGAACTGCTGGATTAGAATATAGGAAGAAGAGAGGTGAAACTTTCAGGAGAAAGAGGGTATAATCAATCACTGAGCAAGATTTCTGTGATATGGGATAAAAGACACAAAGAGAAGGCGTAATCTTGAAAAAGACCACGGCCATCTCCTCCTGGGAGGTCAGAGGAACAGACCCGTGGGGAGAGGAAGCAGAGCGTGATTTCAGCAGAGGGCAGTGGAAGGTGACTAAGCATCTGGGAAAGCTTAACAGCCCAGGCAGAGAAATGGGTACTGACTCTTTCGAGCTCTGGACGGTTTAGAGAATGTAGTTGAGATCAAAGTACTATTTACTTCCATTTTCTTCTAATTAAACATTCACTTCTCTCTTAATAGATGTGTATGAAACAAACTCTCAGAAATTGTGGTTCATTTGCCAATTATTGTTTTTGTACATTACAATTATGTTTAGACCTCACACAATACATCCCTCTTCCCCCAAAAAATGTCAGCACACGTGCTTTTCAGTCTAACTGAAAAACAGGCAAGAATAGGGTCTTGTGAGAGGGAAATTCAGTTTTGCTTTTATAAAAATGGAGTTGCCTATGCTCTTGTTATCTTTTTGACAGTTGTCTCTCTGTTGCAGTGTTGTCTAGACAGGGTTAAGAAATTTGTAGAGTTTGGCAAATTTTGAATTCCTGAAGGGTTTGGACACTTGGAGTTCTTTTGAGCTGGCCAGAAATCTAACGGCAAAAGAAAGATGAAATAAAGAAGAAATGGAAAACCTAGAGTTAACTGGATTGTTCTTGTCCCCTCCAGAAATAGGATTTTTCACTGTCTTATACATAAATGTCTTCCATAAAGGAGCCCAGACAAACCTCCAGGATATCAAATTATTAGGCAGAGTTTCCAGAGACCCAAGACGTGACTGTCTCCTTGCACTAAACTTGTGGCTCACACCACAGGCCTTCAGAATAATGGTCCATGGCTTCCACTGCTGTCGCTTGGAGCAGAGGGCATGGATTTTGTGAACCATGGCCTGTGAAGCCCATGGACTTTGCCTCTTCACAGGACCGGTTTTTCCTTTTCAATTTTCAGGATTTGGTCTCAGTTTCCTATACTGATAAAGGTGGGATTTAACTTTGATTTTAATGCAAATTTTATGGAAATTGGCCTTTGTTTTATTCCCTGAATTGAATTTTGGCTCAGGAAATACACTGTATTAGGGTTTAGGGGCCTGTGGCTTTCTGTGCTGCCTTGGGCTGGATGTTCATCTTCTGCAGACTTTGGTTTCCCATCCACGCAATTCAAGGACGAGACACTGGATGCTTTCCCAGGGCCCCTCAACTCTCCCTGGGCTTCCCCAACCCCAGCTCTCTGGTTCTAGAATGTACACAGTGAGTCATTCTATGTCCCTTTTTTCTCCTTTGTCTTTCTTTCTCATTTAGAAGATTGCATCTGATATGCATATCTTTAAATCTTCAGGTTAGAGTCCTGATTTTTTTTTCTTATCGTCTGAATTTAGTCCTTTAGAAACCATAATGGGCTTTCACCAGGAAAGTGATAATATTCAGGCCAGGTATTATATCACATTCATTTTTCTGTCTTCTGAGATCAATTCAGTTAACATTTTTCATATCTCCTTCACAAAGCACTTTATGTAAGTATAATGTTACAGTGAATTTAATCTGGCTAACAGTGACATAGTTTAATGCTTCATAAATTCTCTAGTTTGCCAGCCAGTTGAATGCTGCAAACTAACTGACAAGGTGATGGTACATCGTTGCTTGTGGTGATTTATGCAAATTGATTATAATTAATTTTTTTCTTTAGGAATTGTCATGACTAGAATGCATATCAATATCTTCAGCCCTCAAGCCAATGCTACTACAATGCTAGTGTCACATTCAGTGTTCACTGCTATGGAAATTATATGCAGATGATAAGTTCTATTGATCTAAAGAACAACTGATAAAAATTTCTTAGACATTCTCGTAACCAGGATATTGTAATACACCTAATTTACAGAGAAACTTTCTCCCATAGCACAACATAGCTTTAGTAACACAACAAGCCAGAAAACCACATTAAGAACATTCCTATTTTGCTTTATGAGCACATCAGAAAAACAAGTTTTGATATTTGGTTTTGGCGTACTAGCTTCCCAAGAACATACTCCAGACCAATTAATGAAATAAATTATATAAATAATGACTCCTTTAAATAGTTTTATACCATGATATAACTAGGAGGACCAATTCCTCCCCTTCTTTCTAGAAAGGTCAAAATGAAAATGTTCTTTCTGTTTTTAGCACACTATTTTGGATATTAACCCCATATTAGATATATCGTCTGCAATAGTTTTTACCATTCCGTAGGTTGCTTTTCATTTTGTTGATTGTTTCCTTTCTGTGCAGGAGCTTTTTAGTTTGGTGTAGTTCCACTTGTTTATTTTTGACTTTGTTGCTTGTGCTTATGATGTCATATCCAAAAAAACCATTACCAAGACCAATGTCAAGAAGCTTTTCTCCTATGTTTTCTTCTAGGAGTTTTACGGTTTCCATTCTTACATTTAAGTCTTTAATCTATTTCGAGTTAATTTCTGTAAGTGATATAAGATAGGGGTGCATTTTCATTCTTTTACATGTGAATATCCAGTTTTCCCAGCACCATTTATTGAGGATAATGTCTTTTCTCTATTGAGTATTCCTGGCTCCCTTGTCAAATATTAGTTTACCACAAATGCTTGAGTTTATTTTGATTCTGTCCCATTGGTCTGTATGTCTGTTTTTATGCCAGCACTGTACTGTTTTGATTACTGTAGCTTTATAACATATCTTGAAATCAGGAAGTGTAATACCTCCTGGTTTTTTGTTCTTTCTCAGGATTGCTTTGGTTATTTGGGGTCTTTTGTAGTTCCATATAAGTTTTAGGATAGTTTTTTCTACTTCTGTAAAAAATGCCATTGGAATCTTGATAAGAATTGCATTGAATCTATAGATGGCTTTGGGTAGTATGAATGTTTTAACAATATTCTTCCAATTCATGAACATGGGATAACTTTCCATTTATTTGTCTTCTTTGATTTCTTTCATCAATGTCTTATAGTTTGGGGTGTAGAGATCTTTCAAGTCCTTCATTAAATTTATTCCTAAGTATTTTATTTTTGATGCTATTGTAAATGGGATTATTTTCTTTATTTCTTTTCAGATACTTTGTTGTTAGTGTATAAAAATGCTACTGATTTTTGTATGTAATTTGGTATCCTACAACTTACTGAATGTATTGATTAGATCTAACAGTGTTTTGGTGGAGTCCTTAGAACTTTCTCTATATAAAATCATATCATCTGTAAATAGAGACAATTTTATTTCTTCCTTTCTAATTATGATGGCTTTTTTTTTCTTGCCTGAATGCTCTGGCAAGGACTTCCAGTACTATGTTGACTAGGAATGGTGAGAGTGAGCAACACTGTCTTGTTCCTGAAATTTTTTTTCTTTCTGCTTTTTCTCTCCAAATCCCCCCAGTACATAGTTGTATATTTTAGTTGTGGGTCCTTCTAGTTGTGGCATGTGGGACGCAGCCTCAGCATGGCTTGATGAGTGGTGCCACGTCCATGCCCAGGGTCCAAACCAGCAAAGCCTGGGCCACTGCACCGAAGCACGCAAATTTAACCACTTGGCCATGGGGCTGGCCCCTTGTTCCTAATCTTAAAGGAAAAGATACATACATTGGGTATGATGTTAGCTGTGGGCCTGTCACATATGCCCTTTATTATATTGCAGCACTTTCTTTCTATACCTAATTTGTTAAGAGTTTTTATCATGAACAGATATTCAATTTTGTCAGATGCTTTTTCTGTATGCATTGAGATGATCATATGATTTTTTATTTCATTATATTAATGTGATTTATCACATTGATTTACATAAGTTGAACTAACCTTGCATTCCTGGGATAAATCCCACTCAATCATGATCTTTTTAATGTGCTGCTGAATTTGGTTTGCAAGTATTTTATTGAGAATTCCTGCATCTATATCCATCAGTGATATTGACCTGTGGTTTTCTTTTCTGGTAGTGTCTTTTCTGGCTTTGGTATCAGGTTAATATTGGCCTCATAAAATAAGTTTGGGAATGGTCCTGTGTCTTCAATTCTTTTGGAAGGGTTTGCGAGGGATTGGCATTAATTTTTCTTTAAATGTTTGGCAAAATTCACCAGTGAAGCCATCTTGTCCCGGGAGATTAGTTCTTCTCCCATCTAGTTCTTTGTTGGGAGATTTTTGATTACAGATTCATTCTCCTTACTAGTAATGGATCTGTTCAGATTTTCTATTTCTTCCTGATTCAGCCTGGTAGGTTGTACGTTTCTATGAATTTTTCCATTTCTTCTAGGTTGTCCAGGTTGTTGGCATATAGCTGTTCATAGTAGCTTCTTATGATCTTTTGTATTTCTGTGGTCATAACGTCTCCTTTTTCATTTACAATTTTGTTGATTTGGGCCCTCTCTTGTTTTCCTTGGTTAGTCTAGCTACAAGTTTGTCAATTTTGTTTATCTTTTCAAAGAATCAACTCTTAGTTTTGTTAATATTTTCCATTGTTTTCCTCTTCTCTATTTCATTTATTTCTGCTCTAATCTTTATTGTTTCCTTCCTTCTGCTAACTTTGTTCTTTTTCTAGTTCCATAAGGTGTAGAGTTAGGTTGCTTATTTGAGATTTTTTTGTTTCTTAATGTAGGTATTTATTTCCATGAACCTTCCTCTTAAAACTGCTTTTGCTGCATCCTTGAAGCTTTGGTATGTTGTGTTTTCTTTTGTCTCAAGATATTTTTTATTTATCCTTTAATTTCTTCTTCGGTCCATTGGTTGTTCAGGTCATATTCTATTTAAAATGCACTGGATGCTAAGCAAGTTGACTTTAGATATTTTCTTATTCAATTATTATTACTAAGCACTGCAATGTAGAGATTATCTCTATTTTCATAAATGAGGAAACAGACTAAGGTAGGTTAAGTAATTTGTCCAAGGTCACTGTCTTGGTAATAGAATCCCTGGTCAATCCCCTTTGCGGAAATACTTTCAGCACCAGCGCCACCTGCCCCCCCCCCCCAAAACAACAATTTCTCTTGGTAACAAAGCTTCTGTTCTTTGATCACAAGAACTAAAATAGTTATAAATTTTTGGTATTAGATAAAAAAGAACTGATTGCACCAGGATTAAAGCATAGTAGTTTGAATTTGTCTTGTTATATAAGTTTGTACTTGGCTTTAATAATATCATTTAAAGAGAATTGTGTGTCATTTGAACATAGGATGCCAAGTTCCAAAGTCTGATTGGCTTTAATGTATCTGGGCAGCCAAGCCCAATTGCCAGAGCAAACTTAGTAAGACCCGAGACTAAACCAATGTGGTTCTATGAGAGGGAAGGTATGAGACAGCCCACAGCAACAGGACACGCCTCTATTTTCTATAGATGACATGGCATCTGATGAAACCCACTGGGGGATGATCTTATGAACTCACAAAAGACCTAGGTTTTTTTGAGGACCCTTGGACTATAGGAATGATTCCATCTACACTTCTTCATCACCAGCATGAGGCTGGTATGTTGGAGTCATGTGATAATGGTTCTTTGTACATTCTCCACACTCGGTGAACTTGCATCTCTAGGAATGAGGCTTCTCATTAAGAACTGGAAAACTCATTCTAATGTACATGGATATAGTCACTTAGGGGTCACTAAAGAAGCTACAGAATACAACTGTTTTATTCTAAAATCCAAGTTGTTTTTGTTATATTGTTTAAGGAGAAATGATCTTATTCTGTTTTTTATAGCCCTGAACCAAATCTGTAGTCCATACTCAACAACTGCTCTACCATCCTTCACTTTCTCTTGTTCCACCCACACCCAATATCCCCCTATTCTCACATCCTCCAGGCACTTCTTTCTCTTCCTATCTTTATACAGACAGTTTCTAGTGGCTGCAAAATCTTGTCTACCTTCTAATCATCTTTTGATACTCAGTTCATATGTCAATATTTCTGTGGATTTTTCCACTCTACTCAGTCTCCCTTCAATTTCCCATGGTACTTTGCATGCAGCACTCTCCACTCCACAGTGAAGTAGGGGGTCGGCAACTTTGGTCTTCCCTCTGTGAAGTGTCAGAATAGGGAAAGGCAGTATGATAAAGAAAGAAAAGAGCTTAGGAGCTACAGAGTAGTGGCCTGAACCCTAGCTCTATCACCTCCAGCCATCTTTCTGGGTCTAAGTCTCAGCTTCCTTAGCTTTAAAGTGAGAGCAACAATGACTACCTCAAAAGTTTGCCACAAAGTAAATGAGATAATTGATACAAGACATAGACTATAAAAGATCTATGTCTTTAAAAATAATTTATCATATAGTATTTGAAACACACAAAAGAATTTATGTAATGTGTAGGTTATATAGCATACCAGCCAAACAAACACCCTTGAATGTATTATTCAACATAAGAATTCAAATATTAGCCCTGTCATGGATGCTACTGTGTGTACTTCCCTTCCCATCCCTGTCACCCAAAACTAACTATCCTGAAATGTATGCGTTGCCTTCCCTTCTCCTTCAAAATGTTGTTTTAACATATGCAAATCAACTAAAATTTATGGTTTCATTTTATATTTATCCCTATTTCTGTTTGTCACTGCAGTCAATTCAATGTTACTATAGATAATATTTCATTATTTGATTATTGCACAATTTATTTAGCACTATACTGTCATTAGTATATGATATAAACATTTGGGTTCCCACATTTTCCTATTATGAACAAGGCTTTTTTTACATGAAATACTTGACATGTTATCATTGTGCAAATTTTAGGTGTACAACATGTTGTTTTGATACATTTATAATTGCAATATGATTGCCATTGTTGTGATAATTAGCACCTCTACCACATTCTATAATCCTTTCTTTTTAGTGGTTGAAATCATTAAGTTCTGGTCTCTTAGTGATTTTGATGATGATAATACAATATTGTCGTCTGTATTCACTATACTGTGCATTAGCTCTCTAGGGCTTATTTACTACTTGTTACAAGTTTGTACCCTTAATAACCCCTGCCCCCGATCCCCTGGTAACCACCACTTTACTTTCCGTTTTAATGAGTTTGGCTTTTTTAGGTTCCACAAATAAGTGATATGACATACTACTTGTCTTTCTCTGTCTCACTTATCTCACTTAGCACAATATTGAACAATGTTAATATGAACATTTTGTACAGGTTTTCTTTTTCCCCATGTGAGAATTTCTCTAGTGCGAATACCTAAAAATGGCGTTGCTGATTTGTAGAGTAGTGCACGGTCAACTTTACTAGGTAATGTCAAATCTATATCCAAAGATGTTATGTCTATTAATGAATATATTGGTTGTATAAGTTGGCCTTTTGAAAGAACTTGCTTTTGGTCTTCTGATCATCTTATTTAATTAATGTCTCCTCTTACCTTTAATATTTATTCCTTTCTACTTTCTTAGGGTTTATGTTATTGTTCTGATCGTTCTTAAGACTGATATTTATGTAATTTTTAACCTTCTTTTCTTATATAAGTGTTTCAGGAAATATCATTCTCTGTAAGAATCATTTTAGATGACTTCCTGGCTTATAGAATATTAAAAATAATTTTTTTTGTCTTGTTGGGTATTATTGCCGTTTTATATAGACAGTATTTAGGTGGGTGGCATTACCTACATTTTCGCAGTGGTACCAATGTTTTAGTTTTGATTTGTAGTAGATATAGATTACTTAGTTCTACGTATTTTATATTTCCGTTGTACATTATTTTGAGCCTTTAGAAGTGTGAAATTTTCCAATTATGTCTTTTCTTTATACTTATTTTGTTATTGATATTTCATTTAATTACATTGCGATCCCTTCTCATTTTCTCCATCCCTTTCCCCTTTCCCACCTCCCCTTCTCTGCTATTCTCACCTCTCCTCTTTCCCTTCCTCCATCCTTCACTCTCTCCTTTTCTCCCCAACTAATGTGTTGATTCACAAGCACTGTTTAGTGTACTTATTGTTATCTCAGCCTGCAGTTCTACCATCTAAGAGATGGCTGAGATTTTCTACCTGATGCTACTTCCTCCCTCTTTGGGGTGGTCTGTCTTCAGTTTGCTTGAGTCATTTTATTATTTACCTGGTCTCTGCCTTAAACAGTCTTTCACCATAATTTATATATTGTAGAGCCTCCATAAATATGTCAGATGAACCTTCACTCTCAAGTCCGAGACTTTTCAACCTGCATCAGATAAGACAAGTTGTTTTCAAGTAAGAGAAAACCCAATTCCTGAGATGGATCAAAAGTTGACATTTTTAGAAAGCCCACAAATTTTCCTTAACGTAAATAGATACAATGCATCACTGATTATTACTGCCAGATATTGACTCTGTTTGGTTTGATAAGGGAATAAAAATTAATTATAATAGCCACTACTTTGAGCAAGTACCACATTCCAGCCTCAATAAGAGACAGCAACAATTCTCTGAGGCAAAGGTTACCATTCCCATTTTACAGCTCAGGCAATGGTTCCTTCAGAGACTACAGAGCCTGTCCACAGAATTGGCATTTGGCAGAGAAGGGATTTTAGCTGAGATGTGACTGCCCCCAAAGCCCATGCTATTGATCATCCTGCCCCAAGCTTCAGGCTGAGAAAATGAGGGGAGAGGGCCTAGTGTCCTTAAATCCTCCTCTAATATATAATAGTTTAATATCTTACTGAACTTGTCTCAAAAAAAAAATACTCCTATCTAACAAATTGGCTGAATGTGCCAATGAACAGCTCTGGCATCTTGAGAAAGACAACTAATAAAATGAAGTCCAGCCTGG
This sequence comes from Equus quagga, assembly GCF_021613505.1. Lineage (NCBI taxonomy): Eukaryota > Metazoa > Chordata > Mammalia > Perissodactyla > Equidae > Equus > Equus quagga. The sequence continues at coordinate 124,008,816 of NC_060274.1, read as the reverse complement.
CCATCTGTGTCACGGAGTGGTTGGACTAAATGGCATTAAGGGCCCTTCCAAGTCTGAGATTTGCTGTATAATTTAACTTTCTAATTACAAATATTAATTAGGCTTTACTAGACTGTGAGCTGCTTGAAGATATTCCTGATTTATGATTAATCTCTTAGCTGCTAGCCAGCGCCTGTTTTTGCTTAGATTTTCCAGAAACTATTGGTGACTTGAATTAGAATATCCAAGGTGGAATTTTGACATAAAATAAAAATAGATTTTAAGAATTCTTTTCAACTTTAATTCAGATAAGACAAAGCTAAATCTTTCCTTTTGTGCCTCCTACATATTGGCAGTCATTATCCACTACTATAATTTGAGTTTTATTCAAGCTTTTGCTTACCTGCTTGCTGACTAGAGTAACCATGGCTGGGTGACACATTAACACAAATTGTTGCAACTTTCAAGAAATTCCAGTGATAAAATTCGCTTAAAATGAACCATATATGACTTTCAAAATGTGTCTATATCTATCACATTTATATTCAAATACCCTTGGATGATATGTCTAATAGTCATAATTACTGACTAAATAATAAAGACATTCCTAATAAGAAGCATGAATACGATTAAATTATTCCATTCTAATGGAATACATGCTGCTTTCACAAACACTAAAATTATTTCCATTATGTGATGTAAAAAATGGAGTACTAAACGCTAGTAAAAATGGATTGCAAGATTATAAAACAGAAGCAGCCTATTTTATTGTGTAAATAATAAAGCTTAGGTGGGGCTGGCCCAGTGGTGTAGCGGTAAAGTGCGCACATTCAGCTTCACTGGCCCGGGGTTCGCCGGTTCAGATCTCAGGTGTGGACATGGCACCACTTGGCAAGCCATGCTGTGGTAGGCGTCCCACATATAAAGTAGAGGAAGATGGGCATAGACGTTAGCTCAGGGCCAGTCTTCCTCAGCAAAAAGAGGAGGATTGGCAGTAGATGTTAGCTCAGGGCTAATCTTCCTCAAAAAGAAATATATATATATATATCTCTTACAAATAATAAAGCTTAGGAACAGAGCAGACAAAAACACTGATCAAGAAAATAAGGTTCAGGATTAGCAAATTACTTAATTCTGTGCTGTAGCCACATAGAAGCTACCCCCCAGAAGATATTTAAGTTTCAATATAAGGCAATTAGTAGAATTTAGTAAAGAACAAAAAGTAATTATGGAAAGTTTAACATCGGGAAAGGACTACAAATGGAAATCACAGGTTAAAAATGAAACTAATGTGCTCAGTGCATGGTTGATACAGTTAAAGATGTTATTTTTCTCTTTGAAAATAGCGTGCTGCATGGCTGTACCTTATTTTTAGGTAATATAATTACTCCACTGCCTGTAATGAAATTTATTAAGACAGTCATTTTAAAATACAGCAAATTAACACAAGGACTTGAAAAAGTATTACCAAGAAAAAAAGAGAAAGTTAACACTGGGTTTTTTCTCTTTATTAATTAAGAGGCGGTCCTATCACAGCTGTGCAAGGCTGGTTAATTAGAGCGAACAGGCTTTGCGAGCCGAAGCCCTTTGCTTTTGTTCTTATTTCTCTTGTTTAATGTGCACTGTTCCTCTTGAGCATCCTCCGCTTCAGTAATGACAAAGAAGAGCTGCATTTGATTTGTAACTTGAAGTCCTTCTCTAAAGAATGGCCTCAGAACATTTTATAGCATTTCCTGAAAGGCTTGAATATGAAAGCCTTCCTAATACTCTGACACCTCAGACAGCGCAAAGAGCATTTTGATGAATTTGTTAATGAAGTTAAATGTCCTCCATCAAAATGTCTTTCTACTTGACCTCCTTAAAAAAAAAAAGTCCACCTTTCTGTTGAACTGTTTCTCAGTGTTGTTGAATTCTCTTCTTTAGTAAATATCCATAATAGATTTTGTGTTTGCAAGTATTTCCTTTAATTTCCTTGAACTTATAATATTTAATACTTAAAGATAGAGATTTACATTCGCTAAACATGGTAAAAGTTTTAAGCAATTTTGCTTTAAAAACTTCAAGGAATAAGAATTTTTTTTCCAGTAAAATAATATATCGATGTCAATTGTAAAGCTTAAAATATCTGTAAAGACTCCTCTTCCACAGGAAAGGACTGTTGAGCTATGATTCTCTCTGTTTTCTCTTCTCCATTCTCTCTGCCACCTGCACCTCAGACACACATTTTCTGTTATCTCTGGCCTCTGGTCTCTCTGCCACTCTGCCTCGCCCAGTCCAAACCATTTCACTGCTTCCAGATTAATCTTCCTGAAGTCAGCAATATTATGAGAATTCTTTTATAATAACTTATTTCAAATTGGGCCCACACTGTCCCATGCTTATACTTTTTCCCTCTTTGGAGTGTCCAGCGTCACTTCCATTTGATCCGTCTTAGGCGTTGTTTATGGCACATATTGTAAACATAGCTGTCCATTCACAGTGTGAGGTTGTTGCTGGGAAGCACCTGTCTACACTGACTGTGTCATGATACCTTTTACATCCAGTGGGATGTGATAGGGTGGTGGTGGGTGGGTCATTTTACTGGGCTCTGGCCAATGGAATACATGCAGAATTGACAGGTGCCACTTCTATACCTGGCCCATAAAATATACAAGCATGATTGCCCATGCGCTCTCTTTCCCCTCGTGGTGGGACTTCTACACCCTGAACGACTGTAGAGGGCAGCGCTCCCCACCGCGCTGCTGCCATCAATTGGACTTTCAGTGAGTGAGAAATAAACGTCTGTTTTGTTAAGCCGCTGAGATTTCATGGTTCTCTCTTACAGCAGCCAACTTCAACCTATACAGGGCATTTTTAAACTATGTCCTTCATAACAACTTACCAAGTGAAGAAAATTGAAATTTGGTTATTAAAGCAAATTATTTTCACAGCTGTAGACAGAGTTTATACTTTCTCTGGGAACACTTAACATAGATAGAGCTCAAGAGAAATACAATGCAAAGAATAAATATAGATGTGAAAGAACTGTCAAAAATTCCAAATGTTCATAAAACACTGTGAATTTTTTAACGTTGTTAGCTAAATGATTACTCTCATAGGAAAAATTTGAGTGCAATCAGATGTGACTTCTACAATGAAGCTTTTAGTATATTAGGGCCAAAATTGATGTTAAAATGAAGAGTTACCTGTTTTATTATAACTATAAAATAAAATTATATAATTTATATAATTATATATGTGATTATACTATAAAATAATATTTTAGTGAAGAGTAAAATATAAATTGTCATAAACTTATAAACTATCATATGTAACTTCTCTAAAATTATATTTCTGAGATACCCCAACCTGATACTGTCATTTATTTAGAATAAAATCTAAATTCCTTAGAATAGTATTCAGTCTTGCATAACGGAGTTTCTGCCTATTTTTCAGTCTTAACATCTTCCTTGTTTTCATTTCTTTTTCTTTTTTATTCCTTCTTTTACTCCCCCAGTAAAAATTAATCTAGTACTTTGTGAACCCACATGCTCTTCAACACTTTACATTGTCAAACTTTTAATTTTCCTATTGATTATATATAAATATAATACCTGACTTATTTGTAATCTTTATTTTCATTTCCCTAACCAAAAATAATGTTGCCTATATTTCATGTTTATGCCATTAATTTTTTCCTCTTCTGTGAAATGCTTCTTCCTCTCCTATGTTGATTTTCTTTCTATTGGTTAGTTCTCTATATATTCTTGTTACTAACTATTTCTCTGTTGGACATATATGTTTTCTACCAGTTTTAACTTTTTTTGATATTCTTTAAGATGTCTTTTGATAATTTTGATAAGAAAATTTCTCAAGTTCAATAAAGTTAAATACATCCAACGTTTAGTGCTTTGTATCATCCTTAAGATACAAATCTATGCATTCCTCTAGAATTTTAAAACTTTATTTTTAACATTAAAACCCTTGATGTCTGGAGTTGTTTTTTTCCCTAATATTGTTTACTTGGTGATAACCTCTTTTCTAACTCCATTTATTGAATAATCTCTCTTATTTCCCCCTAAAGATCTGACATGCCCCCACATAAGTACTCAGTCTTTTGTAGACTTTATATTCTCCCCCCCGAGTCAAATTCTTTACCCCCTGATATTACAAGATCTTTGTTTCTACAATCTTCTAATTGTTCTCAGAACAGTCCTCACATAATTCATAGGATAGATGTCTCTTTTGTCTTCTTCTTCAGTAGTATTTTGACAGTTCTTAGTTCTTTATTACCCTACATAAATTATAGAATCCACTTATAAAATTCTAAGTATTAAAATAACTTTTGGGATTTTATTGGAATTACACTACTTTTATAAATTAATATGAATAGATTTCATATTTTGACAATTTTTTTAATTTTTGTTTATCATATACATCTCTATTTAGTTCTTTTTAATGTTGTATAATAATTTTTAATATATTTTAAAGTAGTCAGAGATTTTTGGTCATAGTCATTCCTAATAATACTACCAAAATAATTTCTAATACTATTTTAAGTTACAATTTTTTTTTAAATTATATGTTCTAGGTGTTTGTCACTGGAATATAGAAATATAATTGACTATTGTTTATTAGTTTTATATCCAATCGCTTTGCTAAATCATCCTATTTTTATAATAACTTTTCTCTATATTCTTTAGTAGTTTTCTATGTAAATGTTTTTATCATCAGCAAATGACAGTTTATTCCCTTTTTTTTCCTCCATTTTTATTCCACTAATCTGATTGTCATTTCTTAGCATGCTGGCTTGAGCTTCTAATTAAAAGTTGAATAGAAGTGACTTTAGTAAGCATCCTTGTCACATCCCTAATTTTAAAGGAAATAATTAAACATATGACAGGATTTATATATTTTAAATGGCAATTCTTTATCAAACCGAAAAAGTTCTATTCCAAATTTACTAAATTTTTATAAAGAATGGGTATTAAATTGTATCAACCACATTTTCTGTGTCTATTGAAGTCACTGCTTATTTTTTATCTTTTAAGCTAATGTGTTAACTACATTTATGGATTTTTCTAACTTAAATACCTTGCACATAAAATTTAAACACAATTTACTCATAAAATAGCCTATTTTCACAGACTATTGTATTCCCTTTGCTTATATTTTGGTCAGAACTTTTGCACTATATCAAGTATAACCTGGTAAAGTTTTAGTTTTCTTTTTCTCCTAATGACTCTATCTGGTTTTGACAGTAAGAATCTTCTGGCCTGGGAAGACAATTGTATTTTAAGGAAAAGTTTGTGTAATGTTTGAATATTTGTACTCTAAGATACTCTAGTGCAACTTTGTTGTTTAGTTCATTGATTCTACCTTTTTGGGTTTTTTTGGAGTATAATTGACATACAATAATATCCTATTGGTTTCAGGTATACATCATCCTGACCTTATTTTAATTTTTCTTATTATTTTTTGAGACTGATTTCTATTCCACGAAGTTGCCAATTTCTTTCTTATGTGTCTTTCATCTATAAAACATTTACCTCTTGTCATCACATGGCTAGTTATCATCTCTGAGAGGCCTCTCCTGACCACACCTAAACCAGTCTCTCCATTAATTCTCATAATACTCTATTGTGCTACTGCTCACTTTCTTCAAGACACAATCATAATTTCAAATTATGTTGTTTATGTATATTTGCCTTTCACAATCCAACTCCTCCTACTAGACTGCAACAGCCTTCTGGACTAAAATCTTAGTTTTCTGCTTTACTATTCTACATCCAGACCTTGGAAGCACTTATGGCATATAATAAATACTCTTAAATATTTGTTGATGAATTTCCTGCAGCTTGGCCCTGGAAATTATTGAAAAGAAAATGCTTAAGTGTTGACATTGCCAGTCCTCAGAAATATAAATAAACTGAAATAAAAAAATTATGGATCATTCTAAATGCCCATACTTTTGTGTGTGTATGATACTATAATTAGTTATAGAAGTTTCTGAGTTAAAAAAGAAAGTGAGAACAACATAATTTCCAGTACACATAGTTTTCCTAATGTGATCTTACAAATCATGAGGGGGACTTGAGAGGAGATTTGTAACTTGGAATACAATTATGAAGGGTCATTTTAATTGATTAGAATGTCCTTCGACAAATTAAATTGAAAAATTTAATTACATAAGAAACGAGTTAAAGAAATAATAAAGAGAGCAGAGAGAGAGTGAATTGAAATGAACCATTTGGCAAGCATAGCATATGTGATGGTTGATTTTATGTGTCAACTTGACTAAGCAATGGGGCCCCTAGATATAGGTTAAACATTATTATCTAGGGTGTCTGTGAGGGTGTTTCAGGAAGAGATTTACATTTGGATCAGTAGACTGAGTCAAGCAGATTGCCCTCACCAATGTGGGTGGGCCTCATCCAATCTGTTTAAGGCCTGAATAGAAAAAAATTGTGGAGGAACAGAGAATTCACTCTTCTTGCCTGACTGGTTGAGCTGGGACATTGGTCGTCTCTTGCCCTCAGACTAGGACTTACACTATTGCTGTTCTTGGTTCTCACAACTTTGAACTTCGACTGGAACTACATTGCTGGCTTTCCTGGGTCTCCGGCTTGCAGATGGCAGATCACGAAACTTTTCAGCCTCCATAACTGTGTGAGCCAATTCTTTACAGTACTTCTTTCTATATATATTGATAGACAGACAGACAGACTGAGTAGAAGCCTATTGGTTTTGTTTTTCTGGCGGACCCTAATACAGCATCTATCACCACCAGATTTTAAATGTAGTGTGATGATTTCAGATAAGTTCAGGTACCTAGTGAGTTACAATTAGATATATGGTGAATCTTACAATAATTTTTAAGAACCAATATTTTATGTAACTTAAAGTATGTATAGTTTTTTAATCTTTTACCCAACTATTGAAAATCTTTATAAATGATTATTTTATTATACTCTATTAATTAGGCATCAGATTGTGTTTCTAGTCATTTGTTTAAATATGAGTTTCACCTAAAAGACTGAGAGCAGTGAGGATAAAGGCCCGGCCAGGACTAATGCAATGTTTTACTTAAAATGCCAACTGGAAAGAATTATATATGAATCAACATGAAACTACTACATATCATAATAATGCCTTATGTTTTTAGAAATTTTTATAATTCCACAAAGTACTTTTACTTGCATTGTCTCCTTTTACTCTCATAATTTCAGTGTGATAGCATATGACCCATATTTAACAGCAGTGGAAGCTGAAACTCAGGTAGATTAAAGACTGTTGACATTCACATAACAATTGGTACCAAAAAAATACAGATGGGTAACACTGAAATAGTAAGATGCGGTTCTAAAAGTCACCATGGAAACATATCTTTAGCCACTGGAGGAATAAAAGTTATAACAGCATATGTAATATATGCATTATGCAATGCTAATATGTTTCTATTTAAACTAATTAATATACTAATTAACATACTTTTAAAAATCCCAAAAGCAATGAAAGAAGATTAAATAACTTATTTCCACTGGAAATCAAAATATTAATTTATATATTTCCTGAGTGTCCAACAATATTTGGAAATTACTAAAAAGAAAATGCAATATTTCTAATGGAATTAATATTTAATGCAATGTTTTATATTTATACTTTTCAAGATAATTGGTTGACATAATTAAGAATTAATATAAGGTAAACTAAAATGATAACTTCAATTGAAATTGGAAAAATGGTTTTAGAACTTTTATGCCACAAATTCTAACGACTAGAACATTATAGGAGTAAATGCCTGTAACGTGTGTGCCTAGAAGGAAGGCTGGAGGTGGGGAGTAGAGGGACTGTAATATGGACTCAAATGATTTTCTGGGGTCTGATAACAAAATACACTAAATTATAGTTGTGATATGCTCCAAAGTACGTTCAACAGAAAAAAATAATTCCCAAGAAAATACAATGATCATCGAGTCACATGCTTTTTGATTAGTCAGTCTGAAAAAGGTCTGATCACCAAATCATGAAAATCTCCAGGGTTTGACACTTAAAGAAAAAAAGCCAGAAGGTCTCCAACTTTAAATTGGGGAAGAGTTAAGGAAATAGCATTGTCTCTTTGAGGACGTGAACACAACTGACACGGGCTGGGGAGTTGTGAGATTGTCTCTATGTCCCTGGCCACCCACCTGAGTCAACAACATCTGCCTCCTGCCCACAAGCGTCCTCCTGGCCTGTTCCTGGATGGTCTCTAATAGGTCAACATTTGCATGAAGACCCATCAAAGACTGGCTTCTCAGGTCCTGACATCCTCCCCTTCCCTTGGACACAACCTGACCTTTCTCGTAACCTGGAACTGCAGCACGTCTACCATCTTGATTTCAAACATCCATTCTCAGTAACTTCTCTCTCCCTCCAGATCCCCTATTCTAGTAACCCTATTACTAACACTATTGTAATCCATTAGACTTTTATTTCATTGGATCCATCCTCTTTTCCCCATCTATAGCTTTCTCCTATACTCACTTGTCTCCTCATTCAGCTTAGATTCTATTGTTTATCAAGTTATTAACTACCTCACGTGGGCTCTCATCTTCCTTTCCCACTCTTCCATCCTTCATACTCACAAACAGCCTGTTTTGTTGAAACCGATTATCCATCCCCTTCTTGGTGAATTTTTCTCAGTAAAAAGTCACAAAATGGGATAACTGGTTTCACTTTAAGTTTATGATCACAAACCTCAGTCACTCAACACTGCTGGATAATACCCTTCTTTCTCGCTTTCTGACAAATTCATATTTTTTTCTCTGTCCTCAAATCATATTCCTTGTTTTTCTCCCTCACTGCCGGTCATACCCTCTCAGTTTCTTTTGCTGCTTCCTAATCCTTTTCCCAGCCTGTGACTTTCTTCAGAGCTTAGTCTTGGATTCCCTTCTGTTTTCTATCTAGGTTTTTCTCTGTGACTTCATCCATTCATGCAGCTGGAAACATCATCACTATACTGTGGACTACCCAATTGACATCTCCACCCTCAAGAACTTCTCTGAGTTCCAGATTTGTATATCCTCCTGCCTCCCTGACATTTCGAGTTGTGTGACTAATGGAGAAGATGCCCCCAGCCTCGTGAGGATACCACCACCTCGTCTCACCTTATGCTTTCATGGTCTTCTTTGAATCTCACTGGGGCCTCCAGGATCTCTCCAAGATCCAACAGCTGAAAGATTACCCCCTGGCACAGCAGGAACACAAGATTGCTTCTGCGTTCTGGCTAGCATCTCTTCTGATCAGCTGGTACCTTTCTTATACAGATGGCTAAGTATTTTGAATATCATCCTTGATCATAAGCGTCTCTGCCTTAATTTGCACAAAGAGAAATCTTGATTCTCCCTTTCCTCCTAACTTGGTTGGTTCTCCCCAGTTTTTTTTCTTCCTGGTAAATTATAAACATGTACCAAAGTTAGAACCCACAAAGGTGTTCTCCATGCCCCCTTTCCCTAGTTCTCTACAGCCTACATATTAGCGATTTCTGATGGATCTGCCTCTAGGTACTATTTCCAATCTACTCATGTCTCTTTGTGTCTACTAAATCTTAGAGCAAATTACCATTTTCTCTCTCACATGGACTACTAAAATAGCCCCCGAAAGGTCTCCCACTTCCACGATCCGCCTCACCCCAACACAAAGCACTCCAGGTGTTTTTTAATCTTAATATAAGTTATCTCATTATTTCCTTGTTTAAAAAATGTCATGGCTTTCCATTGCACTTAAGATAAAACCCAGCCTTTTATCATACCCTAATCTCTGCATGATCTGGATATTGTCCAGTCCCTCAGCTCTATCTTGCATTCCTCTCACTTATGCTCCAAGCCTGGGTGTGTGGATCATCCACTGGTTCAAAATCCAAGAGACAGTCTCATTTCGGAGCCTTTGTGCTTACCTCCCTTCAGCCTGCAGGGGTCTTCCTCGAATATCTGCAAGGCAGGGCACTTCTCATTCTGTAGTTTGGTTCATTACAATATCATCTCTCCAGAGAGGCCTTCCCTAACTGCCTTCAAGCATCTTGACTACAATATCCTCTTTACTTTCATTTTCTTTATTGCGTATACCACAATCTCAGAGTAAACTTGCAGTTTCAATACTTCACCTTTTTGTTTCTTCCAGTAGGAGGCCCCTTTGTTGTTTTTCTAGCCTTGATATATAACAGCTGTTCACTGCACAATCATTGAAAGAATTAATGAATTTATTGGAATTACAGGCATAGAGATATGGAAGAGACTTAAGAGGGCCTTTAATGTAACACTTTGAGTTAACAAATGAGGCTACGGATTCTCAGAAAGTCAAATCACAGTCACAGGACACAGTACTAGAGGTGGGCCAAGAACTCAGCTGGCTTTCTTAATTCCAGTACAGTGATTAATCCTCTGATTAAAATACAACTCTTGACTCATCCAGTGCCCTCAATTCTATCAGAGTAAGCCTCTGGCTACGGCTTTGCCAAATCAGATGGAATATGTTAACAATAAAAGATAAAAATAACATAACTATTGCCACAATTAGGGAGATTTTTTTTTTCTAACTAAAAGCTTAATGCACCTACATTGAGAGATTAAAAATTCCTCTACTATGTCATAAAACAGATGCTTAAAACTGGCCAAAAGGGGCAGGCCCGGTGGTGCAGTGGTTAAGTGCGCACATTCCGCTCCAGCGGCCCAGGGTTCGCCAGTTCAGATGCCTGGTGCAGACATGGCACCGCTTGGCAAGCCATGCTGTGGTAGGCATCCCACATATAAAGCAGAGGAAGATGGGCATGGATGTTAGCTCATGGCCAGTCTTCGTCAGCAAAAAGAGGAGGATTGGCAGCAGTTAGCTCAGGGCTAATCTTCCTCAAAAAAAAAAAAAAGGCCAAAAACAACTTATGCTTCCATCACTTTTCCTCCCCATTTCAGAGATCCAAGCTTTTCACTAATGAAAAAATTGGGGCAGCTGTACCAAATACAGATGGTATTTGGGTAGGGATGGCAGAGTGCTGCTCTTTCCTTTCTTCCTAGCTTTACAAATCCGTTCAGAAACTTAAACACCAGAATGTTGTATTGGATGATGTACTTGTTTTCCATTACTGCCATAAAAAAATTACCACAGACTTTGTGACTTAAAAGAACATAAATTTATTATCTTATTCTACTTTAGATCAGAAGTCTGGTGTGAGTCTCACTGAGCTAAAATCAAAGTATCAGCAGAGCTGCTTGCCTCTCTGGATGCTTCAGGGAAGAACCCATTTCCATCTTCTGAAGGTGTCCTGCATTCCTTGGCTCTTGGCCGCATTTCTTCCATCTTCAAACCAGCAATGCCAGACAGAGTCCTCACATTTTGGATTACTCCTGCCTCTTCCTCCTTTGTCCCATCATTCTTAGACAGCAGCCAGGAAAAGGCCCTCACTTTAAAGAAGTCATGGGATTACTTTGAGCCCACCTAGACAAACTCAGCCAACTCCCCATCTCAAGATCTGTACCCTCGATCACATCTGCAAAGTTCCTTTTGCCACTTAAGGTAACACATTCACAGGTTCCAAAGATTAGGACATGGGCATCTTTGGGGAGGTGAGGGGCATTATTCTGTCTACCACAGATGGAGTCAAAAAGTAGGATAGAGATGAGTGTATTCTCTACATTTAAAGCTTTACAATCAGATTGGTGATCATAATAGTCTAGACAGAGTATATTCTAGGTATTTTCAATTTTTTAAAGGTATGGAGGCAACAAACAAAAAGAAAAGATCTCATCTTGGTTACTCAGGATTGCACTAAATGATTGCCTTTAGGTATTAGAAGTTGAAATAAGAGCTGTGTACATTCACCCACCCAAATGCTAACCTGGGTTTCCCTCAACTTTCAAATGTACCTAATATACCTGAAGTGGAAATCGACTCACCCTATCAACAAACATCAAGTCTATATAATTCTCTGAACATTTTGAGTTGAAGAGAAAACAAATGAGATTAAGTACTTATTTTCTTTTCAATGAGGGGAGGAGAACATTACCTTAAAGTTTAAGAAAAGGACTATATATCCACAAATCATTGACTATGGCAGCCAGAAGTAGTAGTTATAAAATGTGTGTTTTCCTCAGTAGGATTAAAGAAGATGTGGTCTATATGATGGAGTAAAATGGCCTAAGAGATTGGATCGAGATGAAAAGACAGAAGAATATGATTCTAAGACAAGTTCATATATGTATACTATATATGTATATGCATGTGTGATCCATCATGTTCACTTATATGATAAACTATATATGCGATGATCTATCTTGTTCATTTCATGCAAGTAACAAATGGCAGAACTGAGAAAGAGAGGAAGAAGGCGTATAATATGCTGTACATACTACAAATTTTCTATTTTTAAGAATCTAAATATTTTGATGTAAAAAGTCATTATTGAACATCCATCTAGCACAATACCTGATCTATCTTAAGTGCTCAGTAAATGTCTGTTTAATGATTAATTGAAATAATTACAATGACCAATGACAGAGTAAGAGGGAAAATGTTTGAAATGTGTATTAAAACTATAACACTAAACTTAGTATAGGCATTGCTGAGGCACTGAAGGCATTAGCATTTTATGTTGAGAACACTTATTTTCCGAGTGATGAGGTGAATAGATCTTCAATTCCTACTCAATTACGTCTTGAAGTTGATTCAGGGTGGGCCTTCTGACCTTCTAGTCAAGTATCTTCAGAAAAGTCCTCATTAACTGGAATCATTGCCCTGAGAGCAAGAGGCTCCTTTCAGATCTAACTATCAGGACGAGTATGGAACTTCTACTAAAGGCTCAGAGCAGCCGTGTGAGAAGCTTTTAGAATCCCATCTGGAGTAGAGGCATAAAAATCTTCTCCCCTCTAAGTACCTCTGACACGAGGATACATTTGACTTTGTAGGGAGCAGAATTTGCTACCTCAAGATGTGTCTCTTTGGCATGAGGATTATTTTGGGCTGGTTGTTTTAAAAAAACTGCAGACCTGGGAGAAGCTCTGAAAACCACGTAGAAGTTACCCTTTGTAAGAGACATTTATATTTGTAAAGGACTCTCCCTCTCTGTACCAGGAAGAGGAGAATGACCTTATCTCTAGAAACTCTTATCAATGTAGAAGGCAAGGACTTAAATCTGCTTAATAGCCTTACTCGTGTTTACTGTTCCTTTTCTGGTAATCTCCCTTAAGTGACTCCCCCTGCCCCAACATCCTCCTTTGTCTTTAGCTGAAGATGGTATTTAAGGTGGCAGCTTTGGCCATTCTGGCGAGTTACTCAGCTTTCCTGGGATTCTCCCATGTATACATGTTATTAAACTTTGTTTGATTTTTCTCCTCTTATTCTGTCTCACATCAATTTAATTCTTAGACCAGCCAGGAAGGTAGAGGAATTGTCTTCCTCCCCTACAACTCTAATTGATCCAGGTGCTCAGGTCATCCTGATTAGCCTGTGAAAGGAGGCTTGGGAAAGTTTGATAGAGGTTTGCAAAACGATATTGATGCTGATTACAGACTGTTAAAGAGTTTGTTCTTTTGGTCCTAATTGTGAGAGACTCCTAGACAGTCATATCTGCTGAGAACTGTGATGAACACAGATACCAGGAAAGTCAAACCATTCCACTGTCTTGTACTCCCACCCAATAGTGCTCAGGGAAGTCATCCTGAGGTAACTAGGTAACGGGTATTGTTATGGCATCCTCCCTTCTGAACTCAGGCCTGCAGTGCTGTGGGTGGACCTCAGGGCCAGCTCCAGGCATACTTGTGATTTCCCTCTCAGCAGTCAATCTATGCATCCCTCACAGTGCTGTCCAGCAGTATGCCTGTTTTCAACTGCAGATTGGTTTTAAGCATGTCTTTATCCGTCCATCCTCATTACAGAGGGAAGTTTACTCCATTAAATGATCTCTGAGATGTTTCCTCATTGGAATGGAATCAGCAACATTGTTGATGTGAATAGTATTTCAACCTGAATTTCAGGGAACTGTGACAGTTTTCATCATTATTGCTTCTTACAGTTATAGTTCTTAGGATGCTCCCCGTATTATAAAGGAAGAGTCTAAAGGGTTAGGGTATACATGGTATTTGTCTTCTTGTATTTCTATCATGAATTAAAATTTTTTTTCCTCGATGGTGAATGACTGACAATCCAGAAGCTCTTTATTTTGTGAAAATGGTCCAGAGTCTAAAACACTGAAAAGCACTATAAAGTCAATATAGTAATATTACCACAAGCATATATATCATTGCAATACTGTGATTTATAAGAAATACATATTTGTTCATTCATTTCTCAGATATATTTGGTCTTCATCCAGGGTTCCTGGCTCACAGCTCCCAAAACCGTTCAAATTGCTGAGTGACAAGAGCAATGGGAGAATTTTGTTATAATATTTATATTGTATCTTTTATCCTCAGTTCCTGAGATCACTTCAGAGCCATGAAGGTGAAATGGGTGTTGTGTTATTTATAACAAGAGCTTTTTCACTATAACTGGGTTTATGTTAATGAGGAGACTTTGGAAAGGACCTAAGGATGGGGGCTGGGCACCAGAGGAACCAACCATGTGATTAGAGGGTTGGAACTTTTAGTCCCATCCCCCTGACCTCTGGGGAGGGGAGAGGGGCTGGAGGTTGAATCACCAGCGGCCAACGATTTGATCAATCATACCTATGTAGTGAAGTCTCTATAAAAACCAAAAAAACATGGGGTTTGAGAACATCCTGGCTGGTGAACATGAGGAGATTTGGGGAGAATGGTGCACTGGGAGAGGGCCTGGTAGCTCCATGCCCTTTCCCCATACCTTGCCCTGTGCATCCCTTCCATCTGGCTCTTCCTGAGTTATGTCCTTTCATAATAAACCAGTAATCTAGTAAGTATAATGTTTCTGAGCTCTTTGAGCCATTCTAGCAAATTAATTGAGCCTGAGGGAGGGGATCATTGGAACCTCTGATCTGTAGCTGGTAGGTCAGAAGCCCAGGTGACGACCTAAACTTATAATTGGCATCTGAAGAGGGGGCACAGAGTAGGAGAGGCCATCTTGTAGGCCTGAGCCCTTAATCTATGGGATCTGACACTATCTCCACGTAGATAGTGTCAGAAATGAGTTTAAATGTAGGACACCCAACTGGTGTCAAAGCATTTCTTGTTGGTATGGAGAAACCCACCCCTGCAGTGGAATTGGGCACAGAACACTTAATCATTTATGTGGACTTTTGGCTCTCACTATATTTTACAGGGCTACTTTGTAAGTCATAGTTCCTTTTTCTCTTATGGCATATGTCCCTTTTTTATAGAAC
Source organism: Equus quagga (assembly GCF_021613505.1). Taxonomy (NCBI): domain Eukaryota; kingdom Metazoa; phylum Chordata; class Mammalia; order Perissodactyla; family Equidae; genus Equus; species Equus quagga. The sequence continues at coordinate 123,993,536 of NC_060274.1, read as the reverse complement.
AGAAGGAACAAAAGGCAAACAATACAGATTGTCTGGCTAGTAATTTTAGCCTTCTCAATATTTCCAATGGAGAAGTATTGAAAAGCATAAGCAGGAGTGACATGATCAGATTTGTGCTTTACTACTAATAATAAGGTCATGTCAGATTTAGAATGGATTGAAAGCAGGGGATAATTGGATCAGAAATAGCATTTTGGAAGCTAATTCACTCATTCGATTAACAGGTAATAAGGATTTGAATTATGGTGGTGGCCATGGGAAAAGACAGTTACGTGTGTAAAGGAATTTGGAAAGAAGTTGACAAGTAACTAGACAATGGGAAGCAAATAAAAGTTAAATAAAAAAGTAACTCAGTTTCTAAGTCAGAATGACTATAATATGATGTTGCCTTTAATACATTTAAGTAGGTTAGGATGAACTACGATGTTTTGGCTTTGTTGTGCCAGTGGGACATTTTTGAGGACACAGTTCTGAGGTAGAAGTATAGAGGACTTGCCCCTGTTTTAGGCATAGTTAGTTCTCCATACCTGTAACTGATGTCCTTGAAGGATAGAGTTTTATACGGTTCTATATTATTTACTGGTTATTAAACTCCGTCTAAAACAAATTTCCTCCAACTATACTCACTCCCAGCTTCTGTGATAGTATTAAGTGACGGAGCCCATGAAAAACTGTAACTGCCAAGGTTCACATTGATCCAGACTCCCCCACCCCCCACTGCAGTCAAGAGCTGCGTGTCTGGATGCTCCTTGCTTCCTGGGATGCAAAGTCCACTTGTTACCCTCCCCCACACACACCCCTGTTTTCTTTCCAGTAATTTGTATTATCTCTGAAGAGAAGTTGGAAGAAGGTACTATTAGGGGGTTGGAGAAACAAGTCTGGCTACTTTGAAGTCAGCATCTGCCAGGTGCACGACTGTCTAGTTTTCTGGTTGGTAAAAGGCAAGCACTTCCAAACTAGGGGACAGTAGAAGAGACACAGATGTCTTTCTTCTACCTCCTGATGCCTATGCCAGGCCGTTTCTGGCAGCAACATCATAGACGGTCCCATTTGTTTTTATAAATCTATTATCGTCTGCCTTATAGGTAATGAAATTCCCTCCATACAATAGATCTAAAGCCAGTTCTAATTCTACATCTCATTGTGAGTTTCAATTTCTTTCTTCACGAGTTCATAGATATTTTATTGGGAAATTGGGAGAGCCTGAGCCAGGGAGCTGTTAAAATGGCATCTGGTTAAGACAGGAGATATGATAATATAGAAAAGTAATATGCGCTTGGCTTATGTAAATGACAGTCCTAAGTATATCTCAAGCTTACTAAAACAGGAGTCATTCATAAAAAGAACAATCTGAATCTTTCATGTCAATGATAGTCATCAAGGTTATAAAAAATATTATATGGCAACTAAGGAAAAAAATCTAACACTAACAGCTCTTATGAGTCCTCTCTTTGGGACCTCAATATAGTTTCAAACCAATGGCTACCCAGCTTCTAAAAAGTCTTAAAGAAAGAATTGTTCTTGAGGAAAACTAACCTAAGGAGCATACTCTCCTCAGTTACTGTATCATAAATTTTGAATCCTCTTAAGTACCCAATACACTCAAGATTCATTCACTCAGTCATTCATCAAACATGCATTACTCATTGCATGGACTTATTCTGAAATCACAGGAATAGCAGAAATACAAATAAATAATGTTAAAATTACATGATAAGTGCAGTAGGAAAAGGAGAGGATATCTCAACCCTCAAAGGATGAGTCAGTCAAAGAACACTGGAAGCAGGAGAGATATCCCAAAGGGCCGCAGAAGCTTGGCAAGAAGCAGCATAGGGTATGATATGGTCAGCTTTGAAGTCTAAATAGATTACACTGTCAGTTGTCTGGAAGAAAAAAATGGTAGGAACGTGAATGAAGGCTGGGAGTTAACTACAGATGGGAGCAAACTGTGGTCATATGAATAAGAGATATGATAGCCAGAACAAGGAGTATCACATTAAAGATAGAGAAAAAAGATGGGTTGTAAATATTTTAAGAGATGAAATCAAGAGGCCTTGAACTTGATGATTGATTGGGCAGTAGAAAAAAGGGAGATATCGAAGGTTATGGCTGGATTTCTAGGTCAAGGGTTGGGAATGTGGGGGTGCTGCCCAAATGAAATGAAAGAGATAGATGGGGGAAAAAAATGGAGGAAGAGTCATTCTTAAGGAAGAAAGAAAATTCAGCTTGGGGCATTGTGAAATTGATGTGTCTATGGAACTTCCAGATGTAGCAAAGGCAGGAAACTCGACATAAATATAATGACCCCGGTAGCTAGTCGGGAAATACACAGTTGGAAGTAATCTGATTGTTGAAAGTATGCAAATGGATGGAATGAACCCAAGAAAATGCATCAAGTTAAAAGAGTGTGGGTGAAGGTGGAAACCACAGAAAGCATCAACATTTAAGGTAGAAAATTCACATGATGGAGACATAGGAGGAATGGTCAGAGTAGAGTGGGGAGAAAAAATGAGCAAGGTGTCATGGAAATCAAGGCAACAGGGAGCTTTGAGAGTGAGGAGCTACCAGGTGTAAAATGTAGCAGAGGGCATCAATCAGGTAAGAGCTACGCAATTTCCCCTAGATTGAGACTTGTTTAACTTAGAGCATTTCCAATAAAGGGGTGAAGACAGAAACCAGATTCCACTTGATTGACAAGGAAGTGAAAGGCAAAAACATAAATTCAGTGCTCTGATAAGAAATAGGGTGAGTAGGAAAGGAGAATCACATAGGGTAACTAGAGGGTGGTAAACAATACTTATTAGTTTATAGGAAAGGGGATCCAAAGATGAAGGAAATCAGTTTAGAGAATTAGAAAGCTTTGTACCTGTATCACATTAGTAAAAGCCCTCACTGAATTTAATTTTATGTCCTTAGATTTAAGAAATCCATTTTTGAATGTGTTGTCATAAGAGCTGTTGACAACATTGCAAATTTCCCTGTCTTAAGATCCGAGTGAGAAATTTCAGATTTTAATGCCATCAAAAAACAATTTGTTGCTGGAGGTACAGTTCTTTCTTTCAAGATCTATGTAACTTTTGTGTTTGCTTTTATGTTTTGGCCACCAAGAAATGTAGAGTTAAATATTACATCACATTATAGAAGTATGTTAACCCTGACAACTAATGTGTATTCTTTTTTTCCTTCTTGATTTGCCTTTCTGTGCCAGTTTAACGAAGATGTTTTGTGATAAGTGATTATGCTTCTTAAAGAGGCAGGGTATGAACACACCAAACAATGCAGGTGCTATCGTGCTTCCCCCTGTAGTCTGGGATGAGGGTGGAAGGAACTTGTGCATATGGATATAATATCCAATATTAAATTGCAAAAACATCCTGAGCTCTTCTCTTATTTTAGACCCTTGTGTTCAACTTCAAGACATCTCACAGGTTCTATTTCTCAGTCAGAATTTCTCCACTGGAAAATTTTAATGGCTTCTTTTTAAGGTAGGTAACTACTTTGTCTTTGTGCCTAATTGTGCATAATCACCCGAACAGTGGAGTATCTTACAAAGCTTACATTAACATGAATTAAGAAGTTATAACAATTGAGTTACAAATGACTTTGAACAATATTTTGATCCAATTAAATATTAGGATAAAAAATCAAAAGGTAAATGGATGGCAGTAATTCTACTGAATTACAGAATGAGTGTTGGAAGCAATATTTATTAGCCAATATTTGAAATGAAAAGGAAATGCGTAATTCATCATTTCCTAGTTATAATTCAGTCAATCAACTCAGTGTTGCCCTATAGAGAATCTTACCCTTCCTTTGACATTTTTAATGTTAAATATTGCCTATTTAGAATAAATTTGATTTAGGTAACCTTTCATGGAGCACAGGTACAGGGATGGCATAAATGTCAGAGAAAGAATAAAGCTTCGTCTCTTTATGCAGACATAACAAAGAATAAATCTGTTATTAGTGCACATTAGATAGTCATTGGAAAATTTGCTTATCTTCAATATCATTAAGAAAGGTAGTGAAGTGGAAATTAAAATGAACCAATATTAGTAAGAACCATACCCAGAGAAGGCAGAATGATGTAGTACCCAATTTATAGGTAATAGGAAAATAGAATAAATAATTCTTGGACTCAGTTTCCTGATACTATTTTAATCAGAACCTAGTTAGCCAACGTGACCATTGTTCCAAGCTCCAAACCCCTTGTTATAGGCTGAATGTTCGCTTCCACCCTCCTACCCTGACTCATATGTTGAAACCCTACTCCACAGTGTGCTGGCATTAGGAGGTGAGGCCTTTGGGAGGTAGTCTGGATTACCTTTAGGAAGTGATTAAGATTAGATGAGGTCATGAGGGTGAAGCCCATGGAAAAATAGGATCAGTGCCCTCTTCAGGGTCACAAAAGAGCTTGCTTCCTCTCTCTGCTCTCCAGCATGTGAGATGCTAGAAGCTGGAAGTCTGCAAGCCAGAAGAGGGCCCTCACAAGACTTAGACCATGCTGCCAGCCTGATCTCAGGTTTCCAGCCTCTATAACTAAGAAATAAATTTCTGTTGTTTATAAGCCACTTAATCTATTATATTTCTGTTACAGCAGCCCAAATGGACTAAGATACGCCTTATTTGGCTTCTTAAATGTATATTTGACATGACACATACCACATATGTAGTTGGACAAGGCAGAAACGAAGTCATTAAGTAGATCTTTCATAACACTTATAACAAAACTGAGCCAACCACTTGATTTAAACTTCAAAATAAAACTGTACCTATAAATGGAAGACAGCAGCTAGGAGTAAACAAACTGGCCCCTGTACCATTTGATTACTCGACAGATTCCACACTATCACAAGTAGCTTCACTTTTGGTCACCCATGTAGTAGGAAGTGAATGACGGGACTGCTCTGTTTTGGTTTCCTTTGCAAGCATCTGTGTTCATCATGTTTTCATAAGTTTTCTTTCTGTTTGAAGGTAGAATTTCAAAGACTTATGGATCAATAATAAATATTTAGCTACTCCAAGTCTATTAGTTTTCTTAAGACAAGATAATTTCATTCGAGTTCTATAGATAAACAGGAAAAACAATGATTGAAATCCAAATTTCCAGATACAAACAGAAGAGTGACACACACATTTTCCTTTTATTAGTTTTTTGTGATCATTATGTATTACACATTTGGTGGATTATTTGAAAGAGTAAAAATAATCCCACTTGATTCAAATAACTTGTATTGTTTAATCTGAGACTGATAACCTGATTTTACCTAATAAAGGAACTGATTTCCCTTATTGTTGGCACAACCTATCAATATTACATGTATCATAATGTGATCTAAAATGCTGACTATACTCCTAATTTTCCCCTCACTGGAATCATATTTATAGAAGACTGCAGGAAAGGGAATAAACTAAACTTCTAGCTTATAATGTGTTCCATTTGGTTTGTAATAATCTATTGAAAAGATGACAAATGAATTAAAATTAATTTCTCATTAACAATTAGGAAAAAGAAAATATAATAACTGCTAAAACTTGTTATAGAACACACAAAATTCATTTTCCTAATATCATAGCAATGAAAAAAGTTCAAAATGAAACTTCAAGATACAATATTAAAATCAGATGAATTTTGTTGTTTTCAGATAGTGCATGAAACTGCTCAGAATTTTAGAAATGAACGTAAATCAACCATAACATTTATCATATAGTAAGATTATAAATACTTACATGCCAAAGCCAATTTAGGGAAAAATTGGGCAATTAGTAACATCTCTCATGTCTTAATTAATTAGGAGAAAATCCATATTTACCATAGCAACTTCCTTCATTTCAAAATCTCTGACATACAACACTCTTAAAATAACGTCAATAACTCCTGCCAATCATTTTTAATGTCTACATTTGACATTACATCAGATGACATCTGAAACACCTTTAAATCTAGCTATACGCATATTTGGAGTTTGAAGTCATTGTTATGATTGCACCACCTAATCAAGAAACTAGAAGTGATTACAGATGTTAGAGAAGAATCAACTCTGTTATAAAAAGTTCACCATTTAATATCAGATGTAGAATAGTGTGCACTCAGCCTTCCGTATCTGCAGGTTCCACATCTGTGGATTCAACCAACCACTGATCAAAACGTCTACAATGGCTGCATCTGTACTGACCACGCACAGCTTTTTTTTTCCTTGTCATTACTCCCTAAACAATATGGCATAACAACTATGTGCATCGTATTAGGTGTTATAGGTAACCTAGAGTCGATTTAAAGTACAGGCATGCCTCAGAGATATTGCAGGTTTGTTTGCAGACCACCAAAATAAAGTCACAGGAATTTCTTGGTTTCCCAATATATAAAAAAGTGATATTTACATTATACTGTAGCCTACTAAGTGTGTAGTAGCATCATGTCTAAAAAAAATAATGTATATACCTTAATTAACAAATACTTTACCGCTAAAAGATGCTAACCATCACCTGAGCCTTCAGCGAGTCATAATCTTTTTGCTGGTGGAGGGTCTTACCCGGATGTTGATGGCTGCTGACTGATCGAGGTGGTGGTTGCTGAAGATTGGGGTGGCTGTGGCAATTTCTTAAAATAAGACAACAATGAAGTTCACTGCATCAGTTGACTTTTTCTTTCACAAATGATTTCTCTGTGGCGTGTGATGCTGTTGGATGGCATTTTACCCCAGTAGAACTTCTTTCAAAATTGGAGTCAATCCTCTCAAACCCCGCCGCTGCTTTATCAACTAAATTCATGTCACATTCTAAATCCTTTCTTGTCATTTCAACAATCTTCACAGTGTCTTCAGCAGGAGTAGTTTCCATCTCAAGAAACCACTTTGTTTGCTCACTCATGAGAAGCAACTCCTCATCCGTTAAAGTTTTATCATGAGATTGGAGCAATTCAGTCACCTCTTCGGCCTCCACTTCTAATTCTAGTTCTCTTGCTATTCCCACCACATCTGCAGTGACTTCCTTTACTGAAGTCTTGAACCCCTCAAAGTCATCTGTGAGGGTTGGAATCGACTTCTTCCAAACTCCTGTTAATGTTGATATATGGACATCTTCCCATGAATCATGAATGTTCTTAAAGATATCCAGAATGATGAATCCTTTCCATAAGGTTTTCAATTGACTTTTCCCAGATCCACCAGAGGAATCACTATCTATGGCAGCTATAGTCTTATGAAATGTATTTCTTAAACAATAAGACTTGAAAGTTGAAATTACTCCTTGCCCCATGGGCTGCAGAATGGATGTGGTGTTAGCAGGCAGGAAAACAACATTGATCTCATTGTATATCTCCAACAGAGCTTTTGGGTGACGAGTTGCATTACCAATGAGCAGTAATAGTTTGAAAGAAACCTTTTTTCTGAGGAGTAGTTCTCAAGAATGAGCTTAACATATTCAGTAAACCATGTTGTAAACAGATGTGCTGTCGTCCAGGCTTTGTTGTACCATTTATAGAGAACAGGTAGAGTAGATTTAGCTTAATTCTTAAGGGCAGTAGGATTTTTGGAATGGTAAATGAACACTGTCTTCAACTTAAAGTTACCAGCTGTATCCTTTGAAGCTTTGAAGCCAGGCATTGACTTCTCCTCTCTAGCTATGAAAGTCTAGATGGCATCTTCTTTCAACAGAAGGCTGCTTTGTCTACACTGGAAACCTATTTGTTTAGTGTAGCCACCTTCAGGAATGATCTTAGCTAGATTCTCTGCATAACCTGCTGAAACTTCTACATCAGCACCTGCTGCTTCACCTTACGCTGTTACGTTACAGAGATGGTTTCTTTCCTCAAACCTCATGAACCAACCTCTGCCGGCTTCAAACTTTTCTTCTGCAGCTTCCTCACCTCTCTCAGCCTTCACAGAATTGAAGAGAGTTAGGGCCTTGCTCTGGATTAGGCTTTGACTTAAGGGAATATTATGGCTGGTCTGATCTTCTATCCAGAACACTAAAACTTTCTCCATGTCAGCAATAAGGCTGCTTTGCTCTCTCATCATTCATGTATTCGCTGGAGAAGCACTTTTGATTTCCTTCAGGAACTTTGCATTCACAACTTGGCTAACCATTTGGTGCAAGAGACCTAGCTTTTGGCCTACCTTGGCTTTTGACATGCCTTCTCACTAAGCTGAGTGATTTCTAGCTTTTGATTTAAAGTGAGAGATGTGTGAGTCTTCCTTTCATTTGAACACTTAAGGGCCATTTTAGGATTATTAATTGGCCTAATTTCAATATTGTTGTGTCTCAGGGAACAGGGAGGCCTGAGGAGAGGGAGAGAGATGAGGAACAGCCAGTTGGGAGAGTAGTCAGAACACACAAAACATTTATCAATGAAGTTCGCCATCTTATATGGGTGTGGTTCATGGCATCCCAAAACATTTATAATAGTAACATCAAAGATCACTTATTGCAGATCATCATAAAAATATAATAATAATGAAACATTTTGAAATATTGTGAGAATTACCAAAATGTGATGCAGAAACACAAAATGAACAAATGTTGTTGGAAAAATGGCACCGATAGACTTGCTCGATGCAGGATTGCCCCAAACCTTCGATTTGTAAAATACGCAATACCAGCAAAGCACAATTAAGTAAAGCACAATAAAATGAGATATGTCTATATACAGGAGGATGTACGCAGGTTATGTGCAAATGCTACACCACTTTACATAAAGGACTTGTCCATCTTCAGATTTTGGTATCTGCAGGGTGTCCTAGATCCCTCACAGTTACCGAGGGACAATTGTACCATCTTTCCCAGAATCCTGGCAAAGAATGTGAAGATTCTTGAGTGTTAAAGCATCATACTTATGGGGGGAGGGGTAGTTAACTATATCAACCTTTAAAGTAAAGTCAAAGATGTATGGATGAGAATGGTTAAGAAAAGGACATGTCAGTTTCCATATGACCCACCTGATTTTTGCCAGGGTTGATCAGAAAAGAATAATAATAAGAAAAAAGCAGCCTTATTGTGGTGGGACAATTCCAGATGTAGTAATAAAACCGCAATTAGATTTGCTTAAAAACTGGGCAAACCATTTTGCTCTCTGATCCTAATTCCCTTAGTTTTGAGATAAAGATGTTGGATTTGATCAGTGTTTTTAAACAGGGGTCCTATCAGAATCTCTTGTGGAGTTTTTCAATAATATGCATGTTGGCACTCCACCTTGATCAGTCTCCTTGGAACAGCTAAGTCTGATAATTGCCTAGTAAGATTCACTTTTTCCCTGGCAAGCATCTTGTGTAATGAGATTAGGAGTGTAAAGAAATTACTCTCTCATCGGAAGAAATCAAAATGATTCTGAAAATACCAAATTTTCCTATCAAGTCTTAGGTTTCATTTGAAATCCTTAAAGCAGCAGAAGGGAGCCAGCCTAGAGCAGTGAAGAGGGCAAAAACTATGGAAGGACCAATTTTAGCCAAAAGCTGATGGTGACCCATCAATCTGAAGAGCAAAATTAAAGTTAGAATGCGCAAGTGGAAAAGAATAAAAAATTCAAACTTTCCTGTACTTCAATTTTCTCATATTTGAAATGAAGAATGTTGACTAAGCAGTCTTAAATTCTACTTCCAATTCCAATTGGTCTATTAGACCAAAATGTTACATTTATTTAAAGATTATTCCTCATTATATTAACTATATCTTACAGTAAAGAGTAAAATTAACTATTATTTTTGTAAGTAGCTGTTTAAAAATAAAATAAAAGCACATTTAAATAGGAACCCTACATTTCATGGGTCTTTTTTGGCCATGTTTGGTGCAGAGCCTAACTACTTGGTTTATCCACCATAAGACAAGTCTCTGTTTACCTGGAGGTGGCTGCAGGCCCAGTGTCGGGAAATGAGTAAGCAGTCTCTATTGGGCCTGCTTTGCAAACTCAGTCCAATTAAATAATGACAACTGTCACAACTGGCTTTCAAAATATGAGAAGTAGTTACAAACAGTCCCCCTTTGTTTCCTAACTTACTAAGATTTGAAAACTAACAAGCATTCAATTATGCTTCTGCTTTTTCAATATGAGCATACCAAGATCACTTGAGAATAAAATCTTCCATTTATCTGTGGAACAGTTCAGGCATAAGCACCTGTCATATAAACCTCTGCTTCCAAAAAACTCAATATGTATCTCTCTAGTTGTAGTGGGATTTACAGTAGAACAGATTTTCATTTTCTCCTTACACTTCGTTTTCTCTTCAGTTTCAGAATGCATCTTTCTTTTGTAAATTCAACCTTGTTCAATTGAATGTCTGACCCGAAAAAGCTAAAACAATTTTGTTAAAGAAAAAATAGCAAAGGGAGGTGTGAGTCCTTATTCTGTTCTGCCAGATGAGACGTCCAATTTAGAAATCCCACAAGCTCATACATTTCCAAAGCAGGATGTCTGTTTCTATCACTAAGGACACACATATATAAATACGTTTTGTCAGCAAATAATGACAGACTTATTTCTGGAGAGGTAAGAAAGGAGAGTGTTTTCTAAGATCAAAGTGATTTTTCTTACACAAAATGGTTAACGACTGCATTCTGTTCAATGTGGTTTTAAGCTATGCACTCTGAACATATGTTCTGATAAAAACCTTTCTTAACTAGACATTGACATTGGACATATTCATTGACAGAAGTTACTTCAGCATCTAGCTTCAAAGCACTCTTCTTGACACCACAGAAGATATAATCTATTGCCTGCCCTAGAGAAAGTTACAATTGGAATGATGAAGTAGTCATATAAAAAAATTCCACGGTAATGGGGCTGGCCCTGTGGTGTAGTGGTTAAGCTTGGTGCACTCTGCTTTGGTAGCCTGGGTTCACGGGTTCAGATCCTGGGTGTGGACCTACGCCACTCGTCAGCCATACTGTGGTGGCCACCCACATGCAAAGTAGAGGAAGATTGGTACAGATGTTAGCTCAGGTTTGATCTTCCTCAAACAAAAAAAGGAAGATTGGCAACAGATGTTAGCTCAGGGCAAATCTTCCTCATTCTGTGGTAAGATGAGGCCTAAATAATTGCATGCTGGAATATAAAGGAGTTTTTCACAAGGTGTAGTTCTTCCCCAGACACAGAAGACTAATAAACGCTGTGGAGGGAGAAATATGTGAAGTTAGTTAGAGTTGAAAAAACAAAAAGTAGTAATAAAATCTGTTAAAATTAAAGTGCTTATAACTATTTTAAATTCATTAAAACAACAAAATAGCATACTAAAAGGATATGTCACACATTTTAGGTAATTACTAATGGGTACTGTATTATTATTTTTCCCAGTGTGAGAGATAGATTTCAGAATCTTTTCTCAGACATTTTAAAGAGATGACTGGTAAGATACTCATTTTTGTTTGTTTCTTTCTTAAATGCTTAACCTGGTCATCCTTTGCTTTTGACTTTTATGACCTGAGACTGATGGGCCCTTGATACCATCAGCTACACCACGACACCCCTCAGCTTTCTTGGTTCTCTTAGATGTGACACCCTGGGGGACAGTTGTACAGCCTGAGTCTAGTTTGCCTGGCTGTCCTCCACCCCTCCCTAGTTTCATGAGAAAGGCTTGTGCTTGCGTGATTTGGCTTAAGGTATTGTGACTCTGCCATCACCACAAGAAGAGCAGACCCTGGAAATCCACAAGTCCCAGGATGAGATGCACATGGAGCAGACTTGAACCCAACTTCAGCTGATGAGAAAACCTGTGAGTGAGAAAAGTCAGTCTCTGCTGCCATAAGCCTCTGTGTTCGTGTGACAGAGTTGTAGAGAAACATTAATAATATTTATGCGTAAGTCAGACAGTGGACGGCTCTTCTTTTCCTAAGAGTCAGACAGATTTGCACGCTTACTTAGCTCAGCTGACATAAATTAGCCAAAATTACAGATGTTTGTGCATCTAGATTTGTTGATATTCAGTAATGATTTGAAGGTGCTTGTTAACTATTACATCAGGTCCCAAACTTGACATGCCATGCAACCTACTGACTAATGGGTGGAGACAGGGAAAAATAAAGTGGACAGTAAATGTTAGGTAAAAGGACCATTATAACCAAAGATTTCCAGCATAATTATATTCATAGAGAAATTTTCAATTGCTAACTTTATCCCTGTCTACACCCATGTGCAACACATGGAGAAATGCTGGATTGCTTTTGCCATTGATGATGGATTGACTAATTATTAACAGATCAGAAGCAAGAATGACTATTAGTTTATGAAAAGAAAGTGAGTTTTTTCTCTTATTTTGTACTGCACAACATTATTCATAACAATAGTTAAAAGACAAATTACTTTTTCTTTTACTAAATAAGCTCTGTGATAATCTAAAGATTAAATTTTAAGCAGTGATATATGGATTCACATAAACACAAAGCTACATAAAAATATAGATGGGCCATTCAATAGCCTAGCTATAAATGGGTGTTCCCACATGCCTAGAGTAGAATACTGATAAACTTTTACTAGTGAGAGATGGAGGAAACATTTGTGAGTGTGCAAAAAGGCAGGCAAGGGATTGCCAAAGATGCTTTTTGCTTTAAGGGGACAAGACACTGTGTATGGTTTTTGTTGTTGATTTGTTTAAGAGCAAAAGATTCCATTCACAGTATATGCTCTGGTCACACATATATGAGGCAAATCCAAGTTCCTGATTATAATGTCATAATACACACCCTTCCTGGCTCTCCTTCTCTTGCTCTGGACAAGAGAGAAGGTCAAAGCAGATAACTCGTAACAAATGGAAATGGCCTTAGAGTTCCTCTTGATGAAAAAGGAATAAAGACACATTAAATAAAACTTGTAAGTTTCTGCTGGGATCAAAACTACACAATAAGGTATAAGAAGGAGAATCCTTGAATGGATAGATTGACAGGAAGAGATTTCAATTTTGTGTGAAGCAGAAATAACCTCTTCAAACCAAGGACAGGGATTCTAATAGAGGTCAGCAGATACTCCAGTGAAGATGCCAGTGTTTGCTATGATACAGAATAGGGAAGGACGTGCCAGCTCTTTTCTTAAACCAGACTGGGAACAAGAGGACTTGTGCTAAGAGCTCAGAAAAATCCCTCTTAGGGAAAAAGGCTGGGGGGATCGCCAGAAATATTCAACACATAGGTGCCGAGTTCCTACTATGTGCCAGACGCCGCATTCGACCCCAAGTCTATAGTGGTAAACAGACACACATACCACATATATGCATAACAATATGTTATTTACATACCTTGTATATGCATAACAATATACATTTTTGTACACATATATGTGCTCAAAGGATAGGCCAGCATGATAATATTACCCAGGATATAAAACACCCTCACAGGAGAAGCTTTACTTATCCTTATCCCATATACCGAAGGACCAGGAGAAGAATCCACATTCTCCAACTTCTACCTAATGCTAATTTGCGTTGGGGTATCCAAATGGCACTTCAAACACTACGTGTCTTAAGATGAATTCATTGTGCCCATATATCTGTTTCTTTTTCTGTATTTTATATCTACTATCAATATCATTCACCAAGCTACCCAAGTCTTAAAAAAGGGATTACCTCCCCTTGTCTTGCTCACCTGCACCACCCAACTGGTCACCAATTCCTTTAAAATTTTTCTCCTCACTACCTCTTGAATCTGCCCCCTTCTTGCCATTTTCACTACTGCTGCTAACCAAAATCGGGGTTACTTCCAAAACTCACTTAATGGTTTTCCAGTGCGTTTTGGATAAAATTCAACTTTGTTTATATAGAATGCAAAATTCCTCACCACCAGCTCTCTGCTTACCAAACAGATTCACTGCTTCTCTCTTCTGCTGGGCCTCTGAGTACCAAATCGTCTCTGAGAACTTGAGCATTCTGTCCCCACTAATGGAATTACCCTTCCTCTCTCCCACTCCTCTGTGCTTACACATTTTTTTGGCTTAAGCATTAGCAAAAATAACAATAGAAATAAATAAATCTTAGATATCCAGGTTACTCCTTTAAGATTCAGTTGGCTTTTTTAAAATGCATCCTTATATTATGGCACCATATTGCATCTTAATGCATCATATTGCAACTGTATATCTTGCTTATGAAATTCTGAACTCTTTAGGGATTTTAAATCTCTAAATTTCCAGGGATGGGCAGATTGAGTACAATAAAATTTGCTGATTTTCAGTAAGAATATGCTTAATTAATAAATTTGAAGTAATTAAAATATAGCTATAATACTTAAAATATTGACAGAGATAGAGGCATTCAGCATTACAGTTTGCAACTTGGATAAAACTGCAATTATAAACTCCCAGAGATCTTTTTATCCTCTGAGCCAGGGCTTAACTGGGGCATTTTATTCCATATTCCCATAGTTTAATAAACAAATTTGGTTCTTAAAAACATGAATATAAATGAGAGAAATGGCCTGGACATAGTAATTGACAAACATCCATCAACAGCACTTACAGGAAGGGTCTGTATATTGAATATTTTTATATCAATTGAAATTATCCTGGAAATACTTCCCAGTTTTATGATAATATTTAAGAAAACAGTTATCTTGGCTTTCAATTACTTGTGATACTGACAAACCAGCTTGTCAGTTATAGTGGTTCAGTGACTGGATAGCTCAAAATAATGTTAAACTTACGCAAGCAAATCTTTTGCATTTCTAGGGTCTTACAAATTAAACTTTCTCATCTATTTAAAGGCAAGTAACTAAAACCCTTGGATAGTTGGTGTCATTTCTGTGTTCTGTACCAAAAACATCTGATTCATATCACATAAAGATCTAGGATTTATAGATGGGCAATAGATATCCTAAATTCTCAGTTAAGGCCTCTGCACAGTTACGAGTTTAGGTAGGGGTGACATGCCTTCACCACATATTCTGAGTTGTGAGGCACGACTATAGCCTTAAACAACCCAAAGTGATGAGAGTTTACTATTGATTGTGAATTAATTGATTGATTAGTAAAATACTATTCCCTACTTGATTGTGGTTTGGTTTGTATACCTGGATCAAACATACTGTATGAGTGGATTCATACGTATGGAAAAAAAAATCTATAGATCACACACTGATTCTGGTCTTTGGAAAATATGGTTATGACTGAAAAGACATGAGTATATTTTGTTTAATATATTTTGAAATAGTAATATGAAGACTGATAAGTGAAATCACCATTAAAGAACGAGTATGGTTGATTACATGTTAAAAAAAATAGTTTCTGTCTTAAAAGGCTTTAGCCAGATTAAACAGTATTTGAGCACCATGGATAAATAGATACATCTGACTTTCTAAACGCTCTATTTCTTTACCTTGATTCCATTCTCACTCTAATCTCACATGTAGATACTTTAATAACTTGTGCATATTTAAAAAATTGGCAACAGAAGAGTTAAACACTATCACAAAAATCATATTTCTGAAATGC
Organism: Equus quagga; assembly: GCF_021613505.1. Classification (NCBI taxonomy): domain Eukaryota; kingdom Metazoa; phylum Chordata; class Mammalia; order Perissodactyla; family Equidae; genus Equus; species Equus quagga. Next base: position 123,978,133 of record NC_060274.1, on the reverse strand, counting down.
AAATTTGATCATACGATTCTCTTACTTATATACTTCTAATAGCTACCCATAGAATAAGACCTAAGTTTCCTAAAAGAACACACAAGATTTCCCAATTTGAGTTAAGGTAAGACATTTCTGCGCCTTTTCAATAGTATTTCTGTACCTCAGACAGCCCTAAAGTTCCCTGAAGACAATGTGCAACCTCAGACCTGGCACAGGCTGTTCCGTTTGCACGCTGAGATGGACTCACGCCGCTGCCCAAATTAAGAAGCCTGACCTTTCCTTTATGTCTCGGATCAAATGCTCTTTCCGCTGTGAGATTTCCAGGGAATTCCCCTGGAGAAGCCAGGTACGCCTTTCTTTGTATGAAAACAACATAGTGCATTGTTCTTATGGAATTTATTACACTGCATTATAATTTTTTGTTTGAAATCTGCTTCCTCCTTTAGAGCATAAACTCCTTCTGCTGGGAGCCTGTTTTATTCCTCTCTATATCTTCTAAGTGCATTGCCTGGTGCATGGCCTCCAGTAGGTGCTCAACAAGGACGTAATTCATTCCACCACACAGAGGAAGAGAGAATGACACAGAGAGCAAACGCCATCATTCTGCTGTTGCTATAGATTTAGGCATTGCCAACGCTTTTTAGTATTAAAGAAGAATCACCCTGAGACACAAATACTTACATTTTATTTTAAGATGTGCTAATGCTTGCATTAAACCACTACTTTATGTCCCATCTTATTCACAACTAATGGATAGGTTAATTGTGCTGAATCTCAGGTCAGCAGACTAAGATATGATTTAACTTAGCCGTATGAAAAGTGGTTTCTTTTCATAAATACATGTAGCACACGGTCCTGTTGTGTGTGTGATACACGGTGTAGAAATAAATCCTCTGAAGAACCATTATCATAAATAGCATTATTAGGGATGAACTGAACTTAATTTTTTTCAGCTATCATTCAAAATGGATTTATAAAAACATAAAAGGTCTTTTAAGCTTGGTGGAAACTTGTTCCATTAGACGCTGACGTGGTTATTATTGGATGTTTCCATATGACTGTTTTCAAAAGGCCCATAAAATTTTAATTTACTTGAAAAACTAAAATGCAGAGTTATTTGTTTTGACATGTTTAATCACTTCTCCATTTTAAAGCTAAAGATGAGAAATCACTGGGGAAAGCAAAAAAAAAAAGACAGTGTCAGTATGAGCACAAAGAAATGAGAGTATATAACTTCACATTATTAAATTGTCAGTTGCAGTGTTTTTATTACTTCTTTAGAACAGGAAAAGCATATAAATTGGTTTTATATTGCTGATTTAATGTAAAATTATTAATGTACTTAAAAGAAAATCAATATAATGTCCCACTATGTGCCAGTAATTGAATTACTGGTAAAACATAAATGTGTTATGCAAAAATTTGGATTAAAGTTTAATAATTTATAGTGTCTTTTCTGATAAATACAGGGCACTTATATCTGGATGAAATAAAAAGTATCTGAAACTCTTTCATTCTGTTTATTCATTCATTTGTTCATCGTCTAGCCAAGTGCATTAAGCATGAGTATCTGTGCCAGGCACTGGGCAATGCTCTTGAGAAACGAGCAAGCAGGCATGTGGGATCCTGATTCTTAAAGAGCTTATATGAGCGGCAGAGGTGAACAAGAAACAAAAATTGAAATAATTGCATATTATTAAAAAAAGGTGATAAAGGAAATGAACAGAGTACCATAATAGAAAATAAAGGTCAGCCTTGAGTACAAAGCACAGAAAGAGCGTCTGGAGGAAGTGGCTCAAACCTCGCAAATGAAAAGAAACAGGACAACTGCTTTGAGGATTGTATTTACGGGAACGCACTGTCCTTTACAAAACAGTGCGTTTCCAGTCAGCCTCGCTCCTCCTCCCTTTTCAGTAGCATCTCCCTCTTGGTCATTTCTTGTACAATATTCACAGCAAAATTAGGTCTCAGGGAAAAATACGTGAAACTTCTTCCAGAAATATTTGCATTTTAACAGAGGTCAAAACCCTGTTCATCACAACGGAAAGAAATAATGCTCTAAAACTAATGTTCCTGGCATTATGTGCTGAGTATGCTCTGGGGACCTGGGGTTGTGGTGGGAGGAGCTTTCTTGGCTACCCAGAAATAAGACCAAAGGGGCAATAAATGAAGGTCATTTCTCGAAAAGATTTTTTCTTGGGCCATTCACAGGGCACCAAAACTCCACTCCCAAAGACAATGGAGAGTGAAGCTAGGTATGTTTATACTGTGGGCTTTCTCATCTTTCTGGGTTTTACTAGCAAGGAAGAGAGGGGATGGAAAAAAAATTCTTTTCTTTCCTTTGTACTCCACATAGGACTGGAGGTCGTGTGATGTTAAAGGTGACATGTGGTTGTGACTGCGCTAGTGTAAAGGGAAGACAATGATTTCCTTTAGGGAGGAATGTCATGATTATTTCCAAGTTTGTATGTTTTTCGTCTTGTGATAAACCTGTTACTCAGTTTGTACACAATATAATGAGGCCATGTGCATGGTCAGCCCAGCTATTGTAATCAGGGTTTAGGGAAGAACTGTAAAGCTTATCTGACCCAAATACAGAACTATCCTCTGCCATATCCTTGACCATCTTTGTCATATCTTGCGTCCTCCCCTGAAGAAAGCCATAGCTTTCCTCCTCGCCTCTCAAGATCCTATCAAGACTCAGATAAGATGACAGCAATGAAAGCACTTCGAAGGGTTTAAGCACACTGTATGCATATATGGAGAGTATACAATGCAGAGAAAACAAGAAGGGACAAGTGGGGAATTCCTAAGAGAAGGACGAAGACTGTTTTCACATATTTGACAATTTTGCATTGGGTTTTCCCTGGTGAACAAAGTAAAGATTTGTGAGGTTAGCTGAAACTTCAGAGATAAGAACAAGGCACTCATCTGTGTTTATTCAGTACATTTTCCTCAAATATTGCAAGTGCTGAATTCACATCAACAGTCAGAGAAACTTTTTTGGGTTCATTAATTTGTTCAATATCAAAAGTAGCAACTAAATATGATTTTTACATATCAATAGGCCAAGTGCATATATGACAGTTTTGTCAGATATTGAACTATTGTGTCTCAGCTCAAAACCCGCCCTTCTGCATTTTGCTTTGTGATGCTGGTTACGAGACTCTGAAAACTGCATTTCCCCTTTACCAGCTGGCTCTGTGTTAGACACTGCAATCTGGGTGCTAGAGGAAGCCTGTGAGGCAGAAGGGAAAGAAAGGAGCTTGTTCTTTCCTCTTCATTTGCTATTCTTGTCAGTGCTGCCACACAAAAGGCCCTTTACCTTATGCTCCCGTAATGGGTACCAGCAGCATTTGGTTACCATTTCCAGATTTTTCCATACTCTGAGATATATCAGCACACACAGGCAGGCACCTGTACTCAGAGGTCTGATCCCGAATCCTTATGGTCCTCCTTCCAATTTCTTAAGGTATCAACACAAGTTGGGCAACACTGTCTCCTCAGAGGTTCCTTTCCCCACTAACATGTGCACCACTATATATGACTCATTTTACATAGTACATGTTATGTATATGTTAGTATATGTATACATATAAATCACATAATACATTATTAGAAGCATGTGCATGATAGCCTTGACAGTACGTAATATATATAGATATATATACTATATTTAATTGCACACAGTGTTATTGTCTCCATGAATATTCTTTACCAATGGTTATTCATTCATTTACCTAGGGCATTAAACCCTTAATTACGAATATCACATTCTATTAGTCAAATCCCTGTCAATATTCATATCACCTATGCAGAGGTTTGGGTTCCAGTTCTGCAGGAGCCCTGCTCCAAATCTCTGTGTTCTGATAAACCAACTTCTTCCCTCGGTTCCTCCAGCAATTACACGCTTGTGTTACCCCAGTGGTCCTTTTGCCTTTTTAGTCTGCCAACACCTATTTAGCCATTTCTCTCTAATGAATTCTCTCTGTTGAAATAACTAGTTGGTTTCTGTTTTCTGATTGGACTCTGATGATAAAACAATATTTAATCATCTAGGACATCATCTAAATACATCAGAAACCATATCAGAGATATATTATATTTACAGTATTTAAAACACTCAGTAATTAGCAGTTTGACAACTTCTTGGAAACAAGGGTGCTTTTATAAGTTACCGGTTTTAGTTCAATATCTTTGTTGAAGGCACGTGAAAACAGAGCTCTCCATTTGGGTGCACGACGTGCATTTTGTTTCAGCTTACCAGAGTGGTGGCGACAGGACAGAACAGACTATATTTCTTAGCCACTAGAATGCAGGGATAATCAATATAAAAAAGAGGAATTATTTTAAAGCCAATAAATATTGTCAATACCGTGAGCATATGTAATTGCTAATGATAGTTAACATAGATCAACACAACTAAATTTAAAATGTTTGTGAATTCTAGGTGAAAATCAATACTGAAGCGGGTTTATTTTAACCCAATCTAGAAGAGACTGAAAGTGCTCCATAATTTTGTACAACCTGGTAAATCACCTCATTGCCAACCAAACTTTCTTTCAACTCAAAAAAAAACCCATCTTCATCCAAATTTCCCTCTGGCTATTCATGTGTTATGCAAAACTCCTCACATGGAGTGGTGGTTGTACTCCGGATCTCCAATTGCTCATATCACTTGTCCTCTCTCTCAATTGAAACGACTTTACGCAGGTGTGACTGCTACCGCTCCAGAGAGTGCGCACGTTCTCCCAGCCAGGTCGCTATGGAAGTTCCCCATCGGATGGTTAACTCTCAGTCGTTGTCTTGGTTGACATCCCAGCAGCATCATTCACAGTGGATCACTACATTCTCCTTGAAACAATCTCTCTACTTCTTTCTGAACAACACTTGTCTTGGAGAGTTATCCTTGGCTGTTCTCTGTCTCCTACACAGCATATCTGGTCTATCAGGAAATCGACTTCAAAGCATATCCAGAATCCAACTACTTCTACATACTTCGACACTTCTGCTACCCACAGTCTGGATTTTAACAGTTCTCTGTTTCTATACCCGGACTCTAAAGTCTACCTTTTAACACAGCAGCCAGAACAACCATTTAAAATGTGAAACAGGGGCCGGCCTGGTGGCAGCGGTTAAGTTCATGTGCTCAGCTTTGGTAGCCCAGGGTTCACTGGTTCAGATCCCGGGCAAGGACCTACACACTGCTTATCAAGCCATGCTGTGGCAGGCGTCCCACATATAAATGGAGGAAGATGGGCACAGATGTTAGCTCAGGGCCAGTCTTCCTCAGCAAAAGGAGGAGGATTGGCAGTGGATGTTACCTCAGGGCTAATCCTCCTCCTCAAAAAAAAGTGTGAAAGAGTATGACTCTTCAGTTGCTTCCTGCCTCACTCAGACGTGTCTGAGGTGGACTGCAGTCTCATGCCTGCTGCATCCCCATACCTCTCCTCTTTCCACCACTCTCCCACCATTCACTCTTCTTCTGGAAACACTGACCTCTTGGCTTCACACATTCTAGGCATGCTCCTATCTTTGAGCCTTTGCATTGACTTTTCTCTGTGCCTGGAATGCTCTTCCCCGAGATATCCACTTGGATAGCTCCCTCATCTGTTTGCGATTCTTTTATTTCCTGTACTGTGAGGCCTATGTGGATCTATTTTATAGTTACACGTCCCCCCACCCCCCGACTGCACTCCCCCAGCACTCCCCAGCCCTCCTACCCAGCTTCTTCCTCCGCCGTAGAACTTTCACTCGTCTTCTACCCTACTGCATATTTATAGGTTAGAATTATAAGTTAGTCTGTCATCTTCTACCACCATTTAAGCTGCACAGGTCAGAAATCTTTGTTTTGTTCTCTGATTTATAAGAGGTGTGTAGAACACAGTGCGCTCAGCATGTATAATCCAATAAATATTTGTTAAATGACTGTTGAAACTTATGTAACCACTCAGAACTCCCTGACAAGCCTCTGCTTCCCTCGAATGGCTTCCTTCTCTTCTAGGGAGGAGGCAGTCATGTACCTACCTACTTCATGACTTTACTTCCTAAAACTCTTCCCGCACACAACAGGATTGGAAAAGCTCTACTAAATCCTGTATATTTTGTATACCCTTCCCTCATCCCCATCAGTTTGACATGATCCCCTATTCTCAATTTGTACAACCAGTGTGGACCAATGGAGATAGCTCAGGAATGGACATCAGAAGACAGTCTACTATGGGTCATGTTACGACACAGCTGTGTAACCCTGGGTTGCTCTCCTAACATCTGAGCCTCGATTTCCTCATTTTTTAATGAGCCAGTGGTACAATCTTATCTGTAAAGTTTCTTTTGATGCTAATATTATATGAGTGTAATTATAATTTAGGCATAATGTTTATAGTATCTAATTATCTAAAAATCAAGCATGATAAACCAGTGTTATTTTACCATAAATTAAATCTCATATTGTTCTTAAAGTCAAGTGTCCATTTACCTACTTTATATCTCCTCAATTATATCGTAAATTACTGGAGATATTGATTCTGTCCTCTTTGTTTCCATACTACCAAGATCAGTAACAATAACATAATAACAATAGCACAGTCTAATATTTATATGAGCCAGAGACACTTCTAACCATTTCACACTAAATTCTCATGGCTGCCCTAAGAAGTAGAGGCTACTGTTATCCTCATCACACCATTTTACAAATGAAGAACCTGCGACACAGAGAGTTTAAGTAGTTGATAGATACTGAACATATGGTAGATTTGAACCCAGCATTCGGGTTCTAGAGTCCAAGTTATTCACCACCACAACATACTGCTCCTTATCTAATTGCTCAATACATTTTAGTTATTCAGCTGAATGGAAGACAGAGAACAGAACAAATAAATAGGCAGGTGCTTTTCCAATTATAAAACTGTTTGTAATTGGATTAATGTCTAGTTTCCTGAAGGAGAGTTAGTCTCCTGTGTACATGGGCCAACATCTTTGCTACAAACTGATTATTCTGGGTCCTGGAAATTTCAGCATCGTCATGATCATGAACTTCAAGATGCACATGTCGGGGCATGAGATATGATGCTTCCTACCATTTCCCGTGGGCAAAGTTGAGGGTACCACAGCTCTTCCATGGCTGCATCAGGGAAAAGAAATTTGGATGCATAAGTACATCCAAAATTCAAAATTAACAAGGGAGGCTTCCCAAAGACAGTTGCATTTCCAAATTAGTACATGGGAGCCAAAGAAAGACCCGCTGCTCTTTCCAGCTCCGCACTCTGGAGCGAGTCCTCAGCAGCGGCAGAAACATGCTGCAGCAACATTTGAAAAAGATCCCTTAAGGGAACTATCATCTTTTAAATTTGCAGACAGAACAGGCTGCCAAAGACATGCTGAATGAAAGTTGCGTTTTACATGTGCATTTTTTTTACCCTTTAGAAAATCCTTTCCATAAAATTATTGGTGAAGAAACAAAACAATTATGCTTACACAGGTGAAAGGGAAGGAAAGAATGGAAGTACTAAATTGAGGCCACTAAAATAGACTTTTGCCTGAAATACCCAGACAAGATGTAAAAATATTTGAGTTATCTCTATAAGTGAAGTTATTTCAACGGATTAGTTGAAAAGTATATTTTGTGTTTGATTATATTTGGTTATTTTTTTATTATTCAATAACTTGTATGCTAAACATAGGCTGACTGTTATCACTTTAGCTGCCTATTTCTCTCTCTTTTCTCACTGCCTAACCCTTATGAAATAGCAGCCATACTTCTCCTCGTCATTTTCCTCACACCAGTTCCCTCTTATTTATCCTTTCTCTACTTGCTATCTCAACATTTTCCCTAGCTTTTGGAACATTCACCATTTCTTTATGCTTTCTATTGTTTTGTACTAGCATGAGGTACCAGAAAGTGTGTGAGTTTAGGAAAAGAGCCAAATTTATTTCAAGTACCAACTCTGCCACTTTGAAGCTTAGAGACCTGCTATAATCTTTATAAGCTTCAGCTTTCTCCTTATAAAAGGATACTATCCATTTCAGAATTTATTGTGACAACTACGTGAGGTAAAATATATCAAGCACCTGATATTTGTCACACAGTGCCCCTTAGTGAATGTTAGTTCTGTTCCTTCTAGTTGTCATTTTTCATGAAAAACGTAGTCTTGGTTGATGTTCTTTTCTTTTATAGTCCTTCAGCCTCCCTCCAGGCTTTGGCCTTCTCCTCCCATTTCCTTCAATAGTCACTCCAACTATTTCCTGTTCATTTTCCTTATGACACAATCTCTCTGATTATTGATCTATATTTTTTAAACTTTCACCATATTTTTTGTAATTTTTTGTTGGAAGTGGGGAGGAGCAGGTTGAACAAGGAGTTGATAGGAAATAACACTGATAGTGATAAATACATAACAATATTTTCCACTTTTCAAATAGCATTAGCCTGGGTTTACTCTATCCAGGGAAGATGGTATTGGTCCTCTCTTAGCCCTCCACAAAATCAGTAAGCAGAAGAAGTGGGAATAGAGCCCTCATACCATATTCAATTCTATCCTTGCACTTGTAGACGAGTTCTAAGTATTCACTTCTTATTATATAGCCAATCGCTTAAGTGTATTATGTTTTTTCTTTTAACAGTAGTGAAACTATTGTTCTTGAGGAACGCTCCTTCTGTGACTCCAGGATACCAAACTCTCTTAGATCTCTTCTTACCTAATTGTCCATTCCGTCTCTGTCTTCTTGTGGGCTTTTCCCCCTCTTCCCAAAATCTGAAATGAGGAAGTTCGTTGAGGCTTGGGTTGGGACTCTTTTCTCTGTCTATCCTTTCTTACTCACTAAGTTAATGTAGTTTTGCGGCTTCCAATACTATCCATATGCTGATGACACCCAAGGATGTAACTCCAGGCCTGACTCTTCTCTGATCTCCAGACTCATATCCCTGATAATGACACCTGTCCACATGAATATCCAGTGGGCATCTAAAATGTAACGTGTCCAAAAAAGAACTGGACTCTGTCCAAATTCTTCTTCCCATGCTTTCCCGCGTCAGCCAAAGGGATTACTATTCTCTCCAGTTGACTGAGTCAGGAACCTGCAATGCAGTCTTGATTCCTACCTTTATTTCACACTTCAAATAGAATGGATTGCCAAGTTGTGATGGTTCTACCTTTTAAATATTTCTCAAATCCTATAACTCCTCTCCATCTCCACTGCTCTCATCTTAGCTGAAAGTACCATCATCCTACTCCTGGATTATGCAATAGATTCTACCTTGTCTCCATTCCTTCACTGTTGCCTGTCTATAATCCCACTGTATAATCCATTATCTATTATATCTATCCATCCATCCATCCATCCATCCATCTATGTATCTAATCTATTATCCACACAGTTGCCAGAGAGATTATTTAAAAATCAGATCGTGGAACTTCCTGAGAAGAAATCCTTCCATGAGTCTCAATCCTAGCTTCTTACCATAGCTTATTACACCTTCCATTATTTGGCTTCTGCCTACATCTACAAACTCAGTTCTTCCTTCTTGCCTCCTTTTTTATATTCCTTGAATAGTCAAGTGCTCTCAAGTTGTTGGGCTTTTCCGCTTGAGGGTTTTCCTACCCTAGCTTGAACTTTTTTATCTTTTATATCTAAGTCTAAATTTAATATTCACTACATTTTACCATATGGTTTGCTTATTTCTTTTATAGCTTTTAATATAACCTATAAGTATTTTATGTATTTAATATCTGTTATCTCTCATTAGAGTATTAGTACAATGAGGGCACTCTGTTTTATATCTTCAGGGCTTAACACATACTAGGTACCCAGTATGTAACAATGAATAATCTAGGTACCACGTATGTAATAACGAATGATCTAGGTACCTAGTATGTGATAATGAATGATTCAGGAAATACTGTGTGTGCGAGTGAGTATGAGTGTGAGTGTGTGTCTATGTGTAGCCATGTGTTTGCAATCTGCAGATAAGACTGAAATCACATAAATGAGAGGATTATTACGGAGGATTGTGAGTTTTCCCCTCTTACTTTATAATTTCTCTTCCTATTTTCTGATTTGCACATAGTGGTGTGTAAATTTTTGGTGGTGATCAAAGACGAGAGCAATAAAGGCCAATAAAGGCAGGTAAAGGCAGCAAAGAGAAGGCTGGCCTCCTCTCTTCGCCCTCCCTGGAAGTGCAGTGGCTTCTCAGCTGTCATCAGCTGCACAATGAGAAGAGGCCCACTTAGGAGCTGCCAACATTGGAGGACCACGTGAGGAGGAGGAAGACCTTCTAAGTTGACTCTTCAGAAGATGCAGGATAATTCCAATTGCCACTGTATCCGGAGGCAGCTGCATGCTGTGGGGAGAAAGGCTCTCAGGGCTCACACCCTTCCTTTGGTATCATGCCTTCCGTTCTTTCTCCTCCTCTCCACTCTACCTCTAAGGAACACATTTCAGAAACCAACAGACGGCAGTTAAGGCTCTTTTCCACTCTACGATTCTGTCTTTCTCTTACCATTAATACAGTTAATTAAATTTTTGTGACCCTTGAATCTAATATTGGCAATCAACTATTTTGGCCATTTAGCTAATTGTTTGCTGGCTAATGCCAAACTCACACAGTGACACATAACTTACGTCTCCGCCTGTTACGGATAAAAATGGCAGCAATGAGTTATCATGAAGCAAGGTGCTAGAGAGGTCACATACTTAGAAAAACAGTTTGCATAAAAAAGAAAAAATAAACACAGTTTAGAAGAGTGTTTACTGGGAGGACTATCTCGCTGTATGAGTAGTTCTGATCACACTAGGGATGAATTAACAATGTCTCAATGTTTTGAAAAGCAAAATTTCACAAAGAAAGCAAGAGTGAAATAAAAGGGCAGAGTCCAGGATTTTTCAAAGCATGTATATATTGGGAAAGGAAAAGAGAAGGAGGAAGCTGATAACAGCATAGAGCAAAATGATAAAGAAAAGAAAAAGCTCTAAATGGACGAGGAAGCTCAGGGATCAGCTTATCTAAACTTGTGATTTGTTTAGTACGGGAGAAACCGAAAGTCCGCAGGGGTAAGGGAGGTCTGGACACCTCCCTTCAGGGCAGTCTACTTTTGGAGTCTAACAGAGGAGAGCTCCTTCAGACAGGAGCTCCCAACTTGGGCAGTATTGACATTTTGGGCCAAATACACCTTGTTTGAGGCGGGGAGAGGGAGTTGGCCCTGTGCTTTGTGGGATATTGTACAGCATCTTTGTCCTCTACCCTCTAGATGCCAGTAGCATGCACGCACCTACACCTCCCCCCCCCCCAAATTGTGACAACCAAAAATGTCCAGGTATTGACAAATATCCCCTGGGGGTCAAAATTTTCCCCAGTTAAGAACTAGTGCTTTAGAAAAACCGTCTCTCAAGATTTTTTCTCCCCACTTCCCTGTATTAGTATCCACGCTTTTATAAAGAGGAAAAAAAGGAAATCAGAAATGCTAGAAACTGTTGTTTTTTGCTGCTTAATTATAAATGCTCACGTGTTTGAGAGAAGGAAATGGAAGAAACCAAGCACTTCACAAAAATTCAGGATGAGCTATAATTCTGACTTGTTTAATGTCATATCATCTTACTGATTAAATCTTTTCTATTCTAAATCATTCAAACATGGCAAATGGAGACATTATAGTACTCAATTAGAAACACAATTATTGAATTTTAAGGTTTTTGCTTCATTAAATGTTGAGGGTTCTTTTAAAAAGTACGCATCCACACTCCCACACACTGCCACAACACCAACAGCTGCGATCATTGCTGGAGATGCACTCATTAACAGCAACAGTTTACGTTCTGTCATTTTTTTCAATAGTGATGCCCATTGGCTGTTCTGTGTAATAAATTGCGCTGTGTATTACAGAACTGCTCCCGGCAGTCAAACAATATGTAAAGATATAGAGCACCCTCCTTTTCTTTCAGTTTCCTAAGGGAATATTTCTTATAGAGACTATCAAGGGTTTTATTTCTCTCATCAAGCTTTTTATGAACAAACCATTTGCCATGTATGCCTATGGCACTGATTATCCTGCATGAAATAGCATTCATAGCTCTCTGCTTAGAAAAGGTTAGAAATTTACCTGCCAGTGGATTTACACGCATGATCCAGATTTCACATTTTCCTGTATAGCATTGAATTATAAAGAATATAGGAAAAGGTAGAGAATTTATTAGCTCTGTTATTCCCATCACAGCTGAATAAAGTGTGCTGGCAGGGTAGCAAGTGTGTGCTGTATGGTCTTATGTGAACCTAGGACAAATAGGTGTCTGTGCTGATGCACGGAAGGATGATGCGGGTGTCGTTTATTCCTCTATGTCCATGTATAGTTTCTCTGATGACGTTACTTTGAAGTCTATGTTTTATTGCTCAGTTTTCTAATACAGAAAGGGTTATTGCCTGGAGTACCAAATAGATGAAGTCAGAGACAACGTGATTTGATCATCCAAGACACCATTTCCCTTGACAAAGCAAGTCAGATAAGGCTCCAACAACAAATGCAAAATGTCTGTTTTAAGCAACTGTAGAACTGACTGGAGATCAGGGGCCTTAAATAGAAGGTAGAAAAAACTTTGAGTCTCTTATTTTCCCCCAGAGTTATCATGGTGAATGCATTCCCAAGCCTGAAGAAGAGAATAAAGCTAAACTAATTTTAATCATGTACATTTCTTTTTTCATATCCTGTGTGAAAAAATAAGCACAAAGGGGATATGACTAATTTCAAGGCTTTACTTCATGTCATGCTCCTGAGAATACATTTTTCGGTGAATGTATACATGCTTTTATTTTACTCATATAATAGTTTACCCAGTACAGCTCTAGGCTTCAGTACCTTAAAAAAAAACTCTACTTCCTATAAAAGTATCTCATCAAAATCCAGGCCCTGATCAATTTCACACACATTGGCCTCCTACAGTTAAGCAATTATTTCCTCCGAAATACTTGTTACTCTTGTTTCACAATGATTTTGGTTCCGATAAATTGATGAAGACCACGGGATGATAAAGTTCTAGTTTATAACGTCTTGGTATCAGTTCATTAAAAAGAATCAATCAACCGGATATTTGAAGACAAGCCACATGTAACACATTGTGCTAGGCTCAGAGGTAGACAGGCTGAAGTAAAAATAAGATTATCGTCCTCAAAAAGCTTTAGGAGATTTTCAACCACAGCGGTCAAATGTCTGAACAATGTAATATACAGTGTCAAACAAGTGAAGACAAGAAAAGTGATTTAACATTTTAGAAGGATTTGAATTCATCAGAAGATGAGTGTGCCGGCTTTTTTGAGGAGGACACATAAGACGACCTTAAAAATTTAGGGCTTCATGGAAGATTTTTCAATGGGAGCATGACGCAATGGAAGCAGTCACTTTGGAATTTTAATCAGGAAGGAACCTGTAGAGGGGACTTGTTTAGAGAGGCGGGAGGCAGCGAGAAGAGCACGACACTCTTCAGTTGTCCAAGTGGAGATGCAGCAGAAAAATCACAGGTGAAAATATTGAGCATCTATTCTCTGCCAAGTGCTGTGAGTACTAGGAGGACGGAGATGAGAGAGATGATGGTGGAGAGTCAGGAAGTTAAGATGAAACAAAGAAAAATTATTATTCAAGATATGAGGTGCTAAACTACAGGATGGTAGATTGTTCCGGGGATTTGAGAAAGGAAATGATACTAAACTGATATTAAATGATACTAAAATTGGATCTTGAAGGATGAGCAGGAGTTTTCTAGGGTGGGTTACAGAGGAAGAGACCCCTGGCAGATAGTGGAAGGTCGTCAGACTATACAGTATAAAGCAGGAAAAATGACACCAAATATTCCTGGTAAGCTCTGTGCATGCTCTTGCATGGCATGCTAAGAAACTGGGGACTTCTCCTTTAGTAATGGGGAATAACCAAAGTATTTTCCTTACATCTTAGAAATAGAAACTTGGGTAATGTGAGAGAGAAATGTGAAATAATAGCGGAGATTATTTCAGAGGCTCCTGGGAAAATCCCAATGAGACATGATAAGTGCATCATTGGCGTCAGTGCTGCATCCAACAAATATTTCAGATGTGTCGTGTTCAACCAATACCTGACCCTGTGTGGATGAGGGCCAACGTGTTGAACGAAGGTGAGAGGCAAGACAGTAGAGTAGCAATGTACTGACTTCAGACTCAAAATTTCTAGAATCCTTCACAGGCTCTGCTATTTACTAGCTGGAGGAGTCTCGATGAGTTATTATCTCTCTCTGCCTCTGTTTCTTCATCTATACAATGCAGTTGATAATGGTCTTTATCCTGTGGAGTTATTGGGAGAATTAAATAATTCAATACATTTTCGCACATTTTCTTTGTTTAAACATTGACTGGAACAGAGAACGACCTCAACCAGTATTAGGTAATGGGCAGTATGGCTCCAGAGTCTGTGCTCATAATTACTATACTGTATAAACATGACAATGATTGAAAAGAAATGTTCTTTTTTGGCAATAAAGATGGCCTTGGGGCCGGCCCAGTGGTGCAGCAGTTAAGTTCGCACATTCTGCTTCGGCAGCCTGGGGTTTGCCGGTTCGGATCCCTCGTGTGAACCTACACACCACTTGTCAAGCCATGCTGAGGTAGGCATCACACATAGAAAGTAGGAAGATGGGCATGGGTGTTAGCTCAGGGCCAGTCTTCTTCAGCAAAAAAGAGGAGGATTGGTGGCAGATGTTAGCTCAGGGCTAATCTTCCTCAAAAAATAAATAAATACTTTTTTTTAATAATTAAAAATTTAAAAAAGATGACCTTGATTATCTTTTCAAGTGCTGATTTTTTTTAACTAAGATGAGGAGATGATGAATGGATGAGGCACTTCAAAAGCACTGATGGTACCTGCTCAACAATTACATGTGGCAAACACAGAGGACAAAATTCGATTTTTCTCAAGGTTTTGAACTTGGGTTACTAGAAGAATGACTTTACCATCAATGTAAATGAGTGAGAAAGAAGGTTTCACAATAGTACATAACTTACAAGTCCACTGGAGCCTTAAGCAAGACAATTAATGTACAGGATTTAGCATAATGACAGGCATGGTGTAAAAATTCAATAGCCATTAGTTATCATCATGGTCATCATCAAGATCTCAGACTTGATGAAAGACACATGTGGATGGCCCTGGAGTCTCATTTCCTCCAACCTATAGATCCTCAACAGAGAACTGGATCAGCAGATCTGAGTCGGCACAAGGGAGGAGCAGGCGGACATCACCCACTGGGCTCCAAGGGTCTTGCTTTTCTAACAAGGCAGCTTTTCTGATTCCTGCCCCCCATAATGATGCAGAGGCTTAAAGGTACAGGCTCCTCTTAGTGGAATCATGTCTATGATGTCAGCTGGCCATCAACGCCCGGCCAAAGCTAAGAGTTTAGGGGATTGTGTGCACTTTACTATTTCTCTGCTTGTAATTCACCCCCTTTACCCCAACAAACTGTATGTTAT